>NC_141049.1:27436430-27611430 GCF_041138505.1 Cibotium barometz
CCACCTCCCCCACCACCACCCAGGTCATCTTCCGCTCCTCCCAGTGGCCAACCCCGCCACCCTCTCCACCCCCATGTGGCACATCCACCATCCCACTCTTCCATGCACAACCTTCTTCTCCCCCCATCCATTTTCCCACCCCACTCCCATCACCCACACCCCATCACCTCCTTTTTTATCACTTCAGCTGGGATTGCACACTGCCTTCGTGATATCCACTCCACTTCCACTAAACCCCCACCCATCCTCGACGCAAGCCTCCCCACAGGAACCTCAGCATCGACAACCCCTCCACCCCTGTCGCCAACACAATAGCCCTCCCCCCATAACCTCAAAGAAGGAGAGATCTCGCCGTCGCCACCATTGGAGCGTGAGGAGGTCGACCCTCCGCTCAACCTCTCAATTGACAAGATCCCCTCAATCGTACGGAGTTCGATTAGGCCATTGCCATCCTGCTCAGTTGACAACTCCAAGCCGATCCTATCACCTAAATCACCGACCACAAGGACAACTATCTCCTTGCGCCTGCGACCTTACCTCAACACAAAGCACCACCAATGATGTGACGAGACCACCCCCCAAGGACAGAGGATACCACCGGCCACCCGCCTACTTTCCCCACATCACGTTCAAACTCATGGGTGAGTAGCCATCCTGGAGGTGACCCTTCCTTGCCAAGCCTTTCAACTGGGAGACTTACTGCAACGTGCCTCGCGCACTCTGCATCACCCCAGATTACCTCCCAATATGCAGACGATGGGCATGGAATGTCTTCCACAAGGAGCAGAAACAAAACCCCAAGCTCAACTTCCCTTGGTTTGCTCCCCTGTCACTGCACCAGTTGTGTACAAAAGAAACCATGGTCTGGCGCTTCCATGATTTCATCCGCCAATACGACCAAGTCCCAGACCCAACCTTGATCACCACAATTTGCTTCTTCAACTTGATCATCACATTGTTGGAGTCCTTTCTGGATTAGGACCACTGCTTTTAAGGCGCGTAGGGTTTGACCTTTGACATCAATAAAGGGCCCACCCTCAAGCAGATCTTCGGCTACTACAAACGCATCATGTGGATGCCCACCTAGCACCTCCAGACTTTCAAAGGTATGATGGAGACCACCTTCTAGATGAGCTACAAGGTCTTCCTTCGAGGCCCCCTTGCTCCAACCTCGCATCAAGATTTCATCCACACTTATTTGATCTATTGCAAATAGATCCGGCTAGCTCCGAGAGGACGGGGACCTGCATTAGGGAGGGGGGGTATGTTAACCACTCCGGTTAACGTTACCTTTTATGTGGCTACACCCTTTGTAATTTATACTTTTGTAACTGCGTAATCTGCTCATTGTGTAAGAGACATGGGATGACCAAGCTTACGGCTTGTGTAACGCTGGTTATGAGGAATAGTTGTATATAGAGCTAGAGAAACTATGAAGACTAGTTATGGGCCCCCAATTGTAAATGGGTGGCTAGGCATTGTAACTATGAGCTCTTGTATATAAGTCATTTAATGGAATAAGGGACAATCCCATTTGTCTCACTTGAGTTTGCCTTCTCTCTCTCTCTCTCTCTCTCTCTCTCTCTCTCTCTCTCTCTCTCTCTCTCTCTCATTTGAGCTTGTGGATGCATGTTAGCTTGTTGTTTAGATTGCTTGCATGTTGGATTAGAGTCACCCAATGACCCATGAGATGTCTCTCTCTCTCTCTCTCTCTCTCTCTCTCTCTCTCTCTCTCTCTCTCTCTCTCTCTCTCTATCACATTTGAGCTTGTGGATGCATGTTAGCTTGTTGTTTAGATTGCTTGCATGCTGGATTAGAGTCACCCAGTGACCCATGAGATGTCTCTCTCTCTCTCTCTCTCTCTCTCTCTCTCTCTCTCTCTCTCTCTCTCTCTCTCTCATTTGAGCTTGTGGATGCATGTTAGCTTGTTGTTTAGATTGCTTGCATGCTGGATTAGAGTCACCCAGTGACCCATGAGATGTCTCCCACCACCCTCCCCAAATCTATATCCCATTCCCACTTCGTCATCTCAACCTCCACCACATCCTCCTTTGTTGGCCTTTTTGCCCATGTGGAAGCATCCCATACCCATCTTTCATAACACCCTCAAGGATGTAATTGGTTAGTCTCTCATTGACCATTTCTTTCCCCCAGAACTGGCCCGAGATTTAGTAGGTCCTCCCAGTACTTTCGATGTTGACACTCACCGATGGGTTAAGCTTATCAGCCACCTTCAAGCGCCACATCCTCTAGTAGCAATAAAAGCTTAAGAGTCGGGCTGCCTACATCTGGGAAGAGGTTAGCCATGCCCAACAACTTCTTCAAGCTGCCCATGTGAAGAGTACAATGCTCAAAGCCAAACTCAAAAATGCCATGCATGAAATCCATCGGCTTTAACATGATCTTGTGGCCGAGGCCACCCAGGAGGAGCTAACCAACATTCATAAGCGTGACACGGATGCCCTCTACCTTCAATACCAAGCCCCTAAGACTTCCAAGGTTGCAATGACTTAGGCACATGAAGCTGAAAGAGTTAGACAAGTTCAAGCAAGAGAAAGCCAAAGAGGCCCAAGCAGTCCATGTAGCTAAAACCAATTTGCCAAGGAGAGTGATGCTACCCTCCCCACAACACATGAAGTCACCAAAACCCTCACATATTTCTAAGAGAGGAGTACATCCTCATAGTGTGCAAAGTGGTGCAGATCCTAGGGAAGCAACCTACCAAGATCTCCTCCACCACAATGATAGCCAACGCGCACGCCAAAATTCGTCACATGGAGACCATTGCCTTGGATGATACCCCATTGGAAGCATGGGACCAATGGAAGCTAGACATGCTTCTGTCATGGGGGACCATTAACTTTGACACATTGCCAACCATGAGCCAGTATCCCATGGATACCCTTACTCTCATTAACTGCACCCTAGCCCTATACTTGTTTCAATTCAACATCTTTTTATCGGATCCTATTTTCACCCCATTGCACCCCCACTTCCACACCATTTTAGCCCGCACCAACGTCGTGCGGTAACCCACCCTCATCACCCTCTTCCTTCTTCAACCAAGACATCCCTTTTAGGGACACTACATTTCTATAATCCATGGCCAATGTCATTTGTTTATCTATTCCACACTCTTTACGAAGGAAGACCATTTCCTCAAGACCTCACAACACCACACCTAGCCTCAACTACCCCATTCATGTAGACTCACTTCACTTAGCCATGATAACCATGAAAACTTGAGCAGTGAAGTCTACCTTTTTCCAGCTCTATAGCATTCCCAATCATCAATACACCTCATTGGGCATCCTCTAACTATATCATATAGTCTACTTTTACCTCGATCGACCCCCACCAACAAAGCCACCATTTAGACCATCCACCTAGCTTCCCTATAGAACATTTATGTGGATGAGGCACATGAGGCCTTTTCCTTTTTCCAAAGCTATATTATTGAAGATGAGGAGGATGATCTCAATGAGGAACCCAAGGTGGGCACAAGTCATAATGCAGAAGCCCCCTAGCCAATTAAGCTCCTCATCGGACAATGAAAATCCCCCAGAGACAAACCTAACCACCTCTCCAACTGACCCAACTCCCACTCCCACCCATAACCCTCCCTTTAATAAATATGTAACATCTTCCATAGGAGCCCTTTCCTCTTCCACCACTTAACCCCCAAGCCTAGACCTTCTCAACCAACTAAACCTCCTCATTAACCACAACCATGAGCCCCCCACCCTTTGAATTATTCCACGAGTGGCTGATCCTCAATACCACCGTAGACTACTCTAGAAGAATCCAATAAAGACAACAAGAAGTACCTAGGGGTGCCCTTGCTTGTCCGTGAATAGAGACTAACATACCCACCACATGATTTCATATTCCAAGGCAACTTCCATAGTCACCTGGATACCCCCTTTAACATGGCCAAAATGAATCTTGTTACATCGCGGTAGCCACCACCATAGCCAAAGAGGGCCAAGAGCTCTAGTCACCACCTAGCCATAGAAGAGAATGTCGATAAATGTCGATAACTCCACACTCCCAAGCACTTCCATAAGCCTACCCGACCGCCCAAGTGCTTTGACTTGGGCACCCTCACCCCTAGACCCCAGATGCATTTGCCATCCATGCTTTGGCATTCAGGCTTCACATTGGTCAAGCTCCCACGTGCCGTTATAGGCTACGTGACATTATCCCCCCCCCTTCTAAAGAGTTTTTTTCCATGAAAACAAACTTGGGAAAGCTTTTGGTAAGCACATTTAGTTGTTCTTATTTGAGACCTTTCTTAATATATCCTTTCACTTAAATTGCCTATCAGTACACACAATACACCTCGTGTTCCAATATTTGAGCCAAAGAATTCTCCTTGGTTCATGTGGAAGCGCAGCAACTCCAAGGACTCAACTATAACTTTAAGACAAACTACGTTGTCTTGATGATACTTTGTTTTCACATGCCATGACATGAAAAACTAAATGTACTCGAGAGCTCTCTGGCAACTCAAGTTTATAGACTACGCTACTAAAGAGTTGAATATTCTCCTTTTATAGCTATATGGCCATAAAAGATGTATGCTAGAATCCATGCAACCTAAATGGAATAAATTTACTCGATAAATGTTTGAATAACCAAATTCAACAAGTGACAGGCACTTCTCTCAACCTAATTGCTTCTACTGCCATATACACAAGCATATTCTCTAGAACTTGGTTGACTTTTTTAAAAGGTTGTGGGGTGTCTTGCCTTGATCACCTCGACCTTCTTGGAGTCTAGTGCTATTCTTGTAGGCTGACCCAATGTGTCCCAAGAGAATTTTTTGGGCCACCTCAAAACGACACTTTGTCGGATTGAGGCAAACAATAATTTTCTAGGCATAACGACAGAGAGACTAGGTGCTACACGACTAATTGACCTCCTCAAAAGCACACTTTGTCGGATTCATGCAATCAATACTTTTCTAGGCACAACCACATATAGACTAGGTGCTACATGAGTAATTGAACACACTAAAAACATCTAAAAATACTTGCATGAACGTAATAAGGTATTCATAAAAAAACAATCATGCACCATCCTCTCAAACATACTCGAGCATTCTTGAGGCAAAATGTCATCATATTAGAAGCACAAAGGCTCCCATTATTCAGTCACCAACATTGTCTTCTCCTAATCTTTTGGAGCCATTAAAACCTAATTGTATTTGCTAGAAGCCATCCAAAAAGGAATAAATTTCATGGCTCACTCTACAACATCCAACATATAATTTGTGAATGAAAGTGGGAATGGATCCATTTCACATTAAGCTTTCTATAATTCACACATACTCACAGCTTCCCATACTTTTTTGGTACTATCACTATGTGTGAGCCAAGTCACCATATCTACTGGGTAGATGAATCTAACCTTCAAAAACTTATCAATTTCTTTCTTTACATATTTAGCATAATTTGGATTCATCCACCAATAGCGTTGCTATATTCACCAAAATTACATATTCTTTCAAATTTACATGATGATGGTAAAACTAGGGATCCACCCCCCTTCATGTCTTTGTAACTCCATGCAAAGACATTCACATATGAGCGTAACAACTCATGTAGCTTTTTCTTGAATTTCGGTTCCATCATTGCACTTACCTGTACCATCTTTGGATCATATCTCATCTTCGAGATTCATATCTTCCAAGTCATCCTTCTTAAATATGAGGTGTACTATATTTCCCTCTCATCATTACTGCCACCACGGCTTTAAGATAATATGGTATGCCTACTTGATCCAGTACATGGGGATGGAGTGAATGTGATGTATGGGAACTAAGTGATGAGGTGTACTCGACATCCACCTCAAACAATGAGATTAGAGCCGGATTTTGTTTCAAAATCTCTTCCTTCTTATCTACATATACCCCATCTAGCCAATTCAAAATAGGCGGCGATGTTAACCCCATTTTGAGTTAATGAAACATCTCTTCTCTACACATAAGAGATGGCTTGTAATAAGTTTCATGAACGGCACTATAAAATGTTGTATATAACGAGAAAAGTTGGCTAATGACCAAGTTCATACAAGAATTTGAGCACCGAAGTGTGAAAAAAAGGTCAAATGTATATAAGTAACTTTTTCTCATAATCAAGGGACAATCCCCCTTTTTGCTTATTGATTCTTGTTGTCTACTTGCTTTCTTGTGCTCTAGTCTTGTAGGAGAGGAAAAGAGTTAAGACTAGTATATATGCCACAGGAGTTAGATCCCTTAGAGGTGTATGCAAAGCTCCTTGCAGCAACACGAGGAGTGGAATTCGGAGGAGAAGTAGCTAGCACCAACTAGTGGATCTTGGAGTCTTCAAGAGATACGAGCTCAGGAATCGACAAGTCCCCATGATAGGTTAAGGTAAGCATATTTTAATGTTTAATCAATCTCACAAAGAGTGGTCTAAGCCATAACAAGAGTGATTGGGCAAGAGATCAAATAAGGAATCAGAAGAAGAGAGTCTCAAAGACATGTTGTGATAATCGCCAAGTTTCTTCAAAAGGTTTGAATTGGCTAGATGGGGCAGATGTAGATAAGAAGGAAAAGATTTTGAAACATAAGGAATTGGAAGAAGAAAGTCTAGTTCAATGGCATTCAGAGACATGATGTGATAGTCAATCTGCCAAGTTTCTTCAAAGGTTTGAATTGGCTAGATGGGGCAGATGTAGATAAGAAGGAAAAGATTTTGAAACATAAGGAATCGGAAAGAAGAAACATCCAAGGTAGATCTTGTATCTAGATCTCCTGGTTTGTAGTTTCCATAGGGTTCTCCGTATGTAATAGAAAGGCATTTAGAACCCTATGTCAATCATATCTTCAAAAGTGTGCATGTATGAGGGCATGCATCAAAGTTTATGGTATGTGAGATCCCTGTTCCCACCGCGCAACGGATTCAGGGTACTAGCAGCGGAAGCAGCACTTCTTGCGCGAGGCAGGGTCCCACACTCGGGGCCTCGTCCATGGATATCCGAACAAAAGACTAATCCGTCGGTTTTTCCAAAACCGAACCCGAAAAAACTTTCCTTATCCGGAAAGCACGGGCGATTCCTCCAGGATAACTTTTTACTCTAACGTAGTCAAGACCATTAGTGATCAAACTGATCCGACTGCACCTATAAAGATACTCGGTCAGATCAAGGAAGAAACTTGCACTTGGATCATTGGGATCAACGCTTTTTTCCCCATCAAGAGGCGCAGCCGTTGATTCCTATCCATAGAACAATTACTATCCGGGACTTACTTCATCTATCGTAATAACAGAAATTGAGTCTCGATTTACGAATCCATCAGTCCAGCCAGTCCCATGGGTTAGCCAACCGCCCAACCACTGTAGTGATGGGATCCAATTAAGAATTTGGTTAGGTTTTGTCCCGGGTACCAAGGAAAAGAGTTCCAAGGCCCCCTAGCCGGAAGTTCATGCAAACATAAAACCAGTCACACCACTTACACACCCAATATGAAATTGCCTTTTTCTTAGCATCAGCTAACTTTAAAACAATCCTTTAAGAAACCATTATGTCACTGATGACAATCCTCATAGTCTCTGGTTGAATCCTTATTTCCAATCATTCATTCATCGGTATACTTATGGCATCATTGGCAACCAGAACGCTCACCACCTGTTCACTCAGGGGCCTTTTCCATAGTTCCTAGCTCATAGTAACCGGCAATATATTCATATAACAGAATGGAATCTCCGTGGAAGATCAGCAAGATCAACCCACAGATCCATATAAAAGAGCCATGGACTCACCCGTTGAGGACCAGCAAGGACAATCAACCAGATCCATGTCCGGTTTCAGAAAACAACTCTTATTCCTTGTTCCAATATCTTCCACGACGCACGTGTGGGTATCTTCGGCGACCCAGAGCCCGAGCACCGTATGGTCAGCACCCTCTAGGATCCTTCGCAGGTGACCTAGCGCTTCACTCATAGGCCGCTTCCTTGGTCCCTCATCCACCGTACCGGAAGCTCACCATTTAAATCGAACCGAGGCTGGTCAAGACCTCGGTCGACCTTGCTACGTGAGACGTCCTCCATTGACTCTCCGTCAGCAGTTGCAACTTTAACAGTTAGGTCTTCATGACCTTAATCCACAAGACGGTCAAAATGCTTTCCCAGCATTCTTGACATAAAACAGTCATTTACAAACAGTCACAAAATATAGTTTCTAAATCGAACTCTCGTCTTTCCACATTATCCCTCCTTAGTCCACATTACTTATTCCACATTCCATTCAATGTGTACTCATTCTCATCCATTTCCTCATATCGACGACACATTAATTTACATACACATTCACATTCACATCCATACATCCACATCTACATGCATATATCCATTCTCACATCCTCATTTATACATCCACATCCCATATCCACATTCATACATACACATCCATACCCACATCCATACATCCACATCCACATCCACATCCACATTCACATTCATACATCCACATCCACATTCCCATTCACATCTATACATCCACATCTACATCCACATACATACATACATCCACATCCGTATCTACATCCATACATCCACATCTACATGCATACATCCATTATCACGTCCTCATTCATATATCCACATCCACATACATATATACATCCACATCCACATTCCCATTCACATCTACATCCACATACATACATACATCCACATCCGTATCTACATCCATACATCCACATCCACATTCACATTCACATCCATATATCCACATCTACATGCATACATCCATTATCACATCCTCATTCATATATCCACATCCACATACATACATACATCCACATCCACATTCCCATTCACATATATACATTCACACCTACATCCACATACATACATACATCCACATCCGCATTCCCATTCACATCTATACATCCACACATATACATACATCCACATCTACATCCACATTCACATCTATACATCCACACACATACATACATCCACATCTACATCCACATTCACATCTACGCATATACATCTTCATGCATATATCCATTTTCACATTCATACATCCACACTCCCATCTCCACATTCACACATCCACATACATACATCCATTTTCACATTCCCATTCATATAACCCCATATGCCTTCACATCTAATCTTTTACATCACATCCATTCTTGCCCTATCACAACCCATATACATCTTATCCTATCACATACACTTCTTACCTCATCTCATACGCATCTTATCACATCTTAATTCATCTTATCACCTGCTAACTTATTTCATAAGCATCTTATCACCTCTTATCACATCTTATACACCTCTTATCACATCCTATCACATCTCATATCTATTTATAGAATACAAGAGAATTCTTATATTTGATATAAGATTTCTTTACACATTTATTTATGCATAAATTCCATTTAAGGAGATTAATACTTTCGAAGTAAAATCAATCTTTTATGCATCTTCCTATGCATAAATTCATTTTAAATGAAAATGACACTTTTGAATCCATCTTTTATGCATCTTCCTATGCATAAATTCAAGTTGGTAGGAATTACACTTTTAGAATAAAAGAATTTCTCTTATGCATCTAAGTTATGCATAAAATCCATTTATGATGAAAAATCACACTTTTAGTATAAAAAGAATATCTTTTATGCATACCTCTATGCATGAAATTCAATATGATAAAAGCAACACTTTTACAATAAAATAATCAACTTTTATGCATACCTCTATGCATGAAATTCAAATATGATAAAAGTCACACTTTTATAATAAAATAATTAACTTTTATGCATACCTCTATGCATGAAATTCAATTATGATAAAAGTCACACTTTTATAATAAAATCATCATCTTTTATGCATACCTCTATGCATGAAATTCAAATATGATAAAAGTAACACTTTTATAATAAAATAATCATCTTTTATGCATACCTCTATGCATGAAATTCAAATATGATAAAAGTAACACTTTTATATTAAAATAATAATGTTTTAGGCATACCTCTATGCATCAAATTCAAATATGATAAAAGTCACACTTTTATAATAAAATAATCAACTTTTATGCATACCTCTATGCATGAAATTCAATTATGATAAAAGTCACACTTTTATAATAAAATAATCATCTTTTATGCATACCTCTATGCATGAAATTCAAATATGATAAAAGTAACATTTTTATAATAAAATAATCATCTTTTATGCATACCTCTATGCATGAAATTCAAATATGATAAAAGTAACACTTTTATATTAAAATAATAATCTTTTATGCATACCTCTATGCATGAAATTCAAATATAATAAAAATCACACTTTTATAATAAAATAATCAACTTTTATGCATACCTCTATGCATGAAATTCAATTATGATAAAAGTCACACTTTTATAATAAAATAATTCTCTTTTATGCATACCTCTATGCATGAAATTCAAATATGATAAAAGTAACACTTTTATAATAAAATAATCATCTTTTATGCATACCTCTATGCATGAAATTCAAATATGATAAAAGTAACACTTTTATAATAAAATAATCATCTTTTATGCATACCTCTATGCATGAAATTCAAATATGATAAAAGTAACACTTTTATGTTAAAATAATAATCTTTTATGCATACCTCTACGCATGAAAATCAATTATGCATAATATAAAAATCAATTTCTCTAGGATTACAATGAATATCTTTCAATTAATCTAGGATGATAATTCCTAGAATATGGTAGGAAGTCCTCTTTTCATGCTTTGAATGAAATTATTTTATGCGTAATTTTTATAAAAATTTTGCCATAGCTCCGATGCTATGACTGATAAATCTCAATTTTTCTAAGGAATAAAGCTTATCATTAAGAAAATAATTAGAATGATCTCTAATTGGATCATTAATCCATAATGGATTGAATCATCAATATTCATGAAATACTTAAACTAAAAGCATAGAAAAAAGCCATTAATTTGGCCTCAAGCATAGATTAATCTTGGATTAAGGAAAAGCTTTATGAAAAGCTTCATTTGGATTGAGAATGGGTCATGAGTATGACCATTTCTTGAGTGAGAGAGAGAAATTACATAAAAACCATTTGAATTAAGCATAAATAGAAATTTATGTAATTCTTAATTATCATTAATCAATTAACTTCAATAGCATTCATCAAATTATGTAACTCTTCACTACCATTCATCAATTAACTTCAATAGCATTCAAAAACCATTCCAATTAAGCTTCTCAAGCTTGAGAGGGGTTGAGAAGAGAGAAGCATTGAGAAATTATAGGAAAGATCAAAATTCACCATTTACCTTACAAATTGCTTGATTCTTTGTTCACGGTAGAGGCCCCCAACCAATCAATTGGTTAAGTATGTTGATGGAGCCACCAATGGGGATTGAAGAAAGAGGGAAGCTCCAATTTCTTCAATTTGGAGAGAATTTTAGAGAATAGTAGAAATTAGCATTATTTCAGCATAACTCTAGTATATTAAAATTCTTTTTTTTCTTTCAAAGGACTCATGTTCTATTTATAGGAGAGGGAAGCTCTAACCAAAGCTAACTGAATTCTAGAATTTTTCAGATTTAGTTTGATTGAATTTGGACTAGATTTGGATCTAGTTTGGTTACTTTTTGATTCGGTTTGGTTCCATTTTGATTTGGTTTGGTTCAAGAGAGAGGAGAGATAAAAATATCACATTATTTTTGAGTTTAAAACTCATTCAAGCATGTGAAATATGCACCTCCTTTAAAGAACTCCCCTTCCTTACATATGTGTCAAAATGAAATCATTATACCCAAAATATCTCATATTTTTAATATTGCTCGTAGTTTTTTACTAATAAACCTTGTACATTTTCAACTCTTCATCTTGTGTGAGCATTTACTCATTTTTGGATACCCAAAATATCTCATATTTTTAATATTTCTCATAGATTTTTTTACTAATAAACCTTGTACATTTTCAACTCTTCATCTTATGTGAGTATTTACTCATTTTTGGATACCCAAAATATCTCATATTTTTGATATTACTCATAGTTTCTTACTAATAAACCTTGTACATAGTCAACTCTTCATCTTATGTGAGCATTTACTCATTTTTTGGGTATCTTCTTTTACAAAATTGGATTATCTCCTCCCTACACATGGATTGATGCTATTGGCCCATAGGAACCTTAATTGGACCATAATCCAAAAATTTCTGAAAATCTAGACCCTTAGGCTAAGGTCCTTTATACCCATTTCCAATTAATTCCAATTGCACATTGGAAAGTTCTTTTTGAATTTCTATTTCAGGGAAACTTATTTTAATAAGATGAGAAATTTTTCTATCTACAATTATTCAAAATCTGAATATTCTCTCTCTAGAATATTCTCTCTCTCTAAGTCAAAACAGTTAGAAACAAGGTCTTCTATATTTTTGAAGAGGGGATTGATTTCAGGGGAAGATGCTGGACATTTTGAGAAGCTGGGGAGGAATCTTACATTCTCTCCCACTTGAAAAACGCGAGATGTCCTCATCTCGCAAACTTGGGATAATTTCGCAAGATGCACGAACATGAGACTTAGAGAAAAATTTAATTAAGATTAACCACCAAATAAAAAAGTCTCACAGAGAGTAAGGGTCAAGACAAGAACAAGATTTAAACTTTATTCATTCTTGGAACATATACAATAAAGATAGAAGAACTCTTTACACTTCCATAAGTCCGTCCATCATATGATCACAAAAGCAGCACTCACAAGCTGCGCACGTATAAGGTAACTCATCTATGGGAATAATTCTGTTGGTTATTGCCGCACCTATCTCAGTGGTATGAGGTGATCTAACAAAAGGACCTCTGAGAGGTAAGCCAAAAACAGGGTAAAGGCATATCTTTTGATGAGGAAGAAAACACGCCAGTAAGAAGACCCGCTCAGAAAACCCAAGATGTCTTGATCTCATGACGCAGTAGTATCGAGGACCCAAACCCAAAGCTTCAATAACCATGGCGCAGGGTAAAGGCATATCTTCTGATGAGGAAGAAAACATGCCAGTAAGAAGACCCGCTCAGAAAACCCAAGATGTCTTGATCTCATGATGCAGTAGTATCGAGGACCCAAACCCAAAGCTTCAATAACCATGGCCAAGCGGACATTGTTACGAAAGTGCTGCTGACCCCAGGGTGTTACCCTAGTTATGTCTTGATAGGTCCGCCATTTGGTCTGAGCTACAGAAGCTCCTAGGTGAGAAAAAAGTGAGCGCTCATACTGTTCTATAAAATCTTTCTTCACAGACTCGCTTGCGTCTTGAAGGTGAGAAATCATCATGGATAAAACTAATTCTTGTTGCCAAGCCATGAAGGAGATTAAGAAGAAGAGAGAACGATGGAAGTAAGATTACTGTGAGTGACAGGTAAAAGTTACGACTTATATAAAGGAAGGAACTAGCGTAAGCCAACGGTATCTTGCCACTGAAGTTTTACCGTCTCTCCATGATTTGGGTTTAGCACATATTTCTATGAAATACATTAAGAACTTTGAGATGAGGAGGTAAAAGAAGCTTGTAGGCTAAGTCACCTACTTTCATTGAATTCAGATATAAGGCTCATAATATCTGGGGGATAACTTCTTATACTCCCCAAGAGATAAAGAACTTCTTTTGGGCCGTACTCGAATGAAAACCAAAACCTTGGTATCCAAAACACCGATTTTCACTTCTGAACTCATTGTTCTGAATCCTTAAAACATGCGTGACTCTTGAGAAGTATTCTAGGGAGAGGGTCTTCCTTTTTTAAACAGAATCTTTCTTTTCTTTTAGAGAGGGAATAATTATAAGATCAAAAAGGGAGATTCTTACTCCTGTATACCTCGAAGGCTGGGGAGGAATCTTACATTCTACTCTACTTAAAAAAGTACGAGATGTCCTCATCTCGCAAGGTAGAGGACAACTCTTTTTCTTAAGATCCAATTTTATTATGGGGTTCCTTATATTCTGGTCAACCCAACATAATACTGGGATAAATATCCCTTAGAACTCATCATTAAATAACAATTCATTCAGATCATATCATTCATATCTTTAACATGATAATGGTCCATTAGACCGAAAAAATTCCTTCTGAACATTCCTCCACCACGGGAATTTCAGTCAAGTAAGTTCTCAATTTGTCATCCCTTAACTTGATCTAACGGTCAAGTATTAATAGTAGCAATTTGACAGCACAATCCACTAATCTCATAGTGATTTGCTGGAATCATTATCATCATTTATCATCACAGGGACTCGTCCCATTCATCCTCATTGTAGTTTTGCTCAGGTTATTATATTTCAACTAAATTTGAGAAATCATCATTTTTCAATCAGAATCCAAATCAATTCATCAGTTCTCAAATAAAATTAAAATCATATCAACCACATTCGAAATCATCATCTGGATAGCATTAACGCTTATAATTTCAAGTCTTGGATTTACTCGTATATACTGCCGGTAAAGAGCTGCAGTTATACCCTCGGTATATACGGGTCGTCATAATACTTGGAACTATAAGGTAAATACCATCATGTCTAGGCCTCAAGCAAGTCAGGGTTCCATATAATTGCGGTACTTCCATTTGAAGACCCAATTACTAATTTATGAATTTTCAGATTGAATATCAATTTGTATGAATTATATCACACAATTACAACCTTTTTGATTCTTGATAAATTTTTGATATATTTGGCTTCTCGGTTGATCCTCATTAACCAAAAAGCTCTGATACCAACTGTGAGATCCCTGTTCCCACCGCGCAACGGATTCGGAGTACTAGCAGCGGAAGCAGCACTTCTTGCGCGAGGCAGGGTCCCACACTCGGGGCCTCGTCCACGGATATCCGGACAAAAGACTAATCCGTCGGTTTTTCCAAAACCGAACCCGAAAAAACTTTCCTTATCCGGAAAGCACGGGCGATTCCTCCAGGATAACTTTTTACTCTAACGTAGTCAAGACCATTAGTGATCAAACTGATCCGACTGCACCTATAAAGATACTCGGTCAGATCAAGGAAGAAACTTGTACTTGGATCATTGGGATCAACGCTTTTTTCCCCATCAAGAGGCACAGCCATTGATTCCTATCCATAGAACAATTACTATTCGGGACTTACTTCATCTATCGTAATAACAGAAATTGAGTCTCGATTTACGGATCCATCAGTCCAGCCTAACCCCATCCAGTCCCATGGGTTAGCCAACCGCCCAACCACTGTAGTGATGGGATCCAATTAAGAATTTGGTTAGGTTTTGTCCCGGGTACCAAGGAAAAGAGTTCCAAGGCCCCCTAGCCGGAAGTTCATGCAAACATAAAACTAGTCACACCACTTACACACCCAATATGAAATTGCCTTTTTCTTAGTATCAACTAATTTTAAAACAATCCTTTAATGAAACCATTATGTCACTGATGACAATCCTCATAGTCTCTGGTTGAGTCCTTATTTCCAGTCATTCATTCATCATCGGTATACTTATGGCATCATTGGCAACCAGAACGCTCACCACCTGTTCACTCAGGGGCCTTTTCCATAGTTCCTAGCTCATAGTAACCGGCAACATATTCATATAACAGAATGGAATCTCCGTGGAAGATTAGCAAGATCAACCCACAGATCCATATAAAAGAGCCATGGACTCACCCGTTGAGGACCAGCAAGGACAATCAACCAGATCCATGCCCGGTTTCAGAAAACAACTCTTATTCCTTGTTCCAATATCTTCCACGACGCACGTGTGGGTATCTTCGGCGACCCAGAGCCCAAGCACCATATGGTCAGCACCCTCTAGGATCCTTCGCAAGTGACCTAGCGCTTCACTTATAGGCCGCTTCCTTGGTCTCTCATCCACCGTACTGGAAGCTCACCATTTAAATCGAACCGAGGCTGGTCAAGACCTCGGTCGACCTTGCTACGTGAGACGTCCTCCATTGACTCTCCGTCAGCAGTTGCAACTTTAACAGTTAGGTTTTCATGACCTTAATCCACAAGACGGTCAAAATGCTTTCCCAGCATTCTTGACATAAAACAGTCATTTACAAACAGTCACAAAATACAGTTTCTAAATCGAACTCTCGTCTTTCCACATTATCCCTCCTTAGTCCACATTACTTATTCCACATTCCATTCAATGTGTACTCATTCTCATCCATTTCCTCATATCGACGATACATTAATTCACATACACATTCACATTCACATCCATACATCCACATCTACATGCATATATCCATTCTCACATCCTCATTTATACATCCACATCCCATATCCACATTCATACATACACATCCATACCCACATCCATACATCCACATCCACATCCACATCCACATTCATATTCATACATCCACATCCACATTCCCATTCACATCTATACATCCACATCTACATCCACATACATACATACATCCACATCCGTATCTACATCCATACATCCACATCCACATTCACATTCACATCCATATATCCACATCTACATGCATACATCCATTATCACGTCATTCATATATCCACATCCATATACATACATACATCCACATCCACATTCCCATTCACATCTACATCCACATATATACATACATCCACATCCGTATCTACATCTATACATCCACATCCACATTCACATTCACATCCATATATCCACATCTACATGCATACATCCATTATCACGTCCTCATTCATATATCCACATCCACATACATACATACATCCACATCCACATTCCCATTCACATCTATACATTCACATCTACATCCACATACATACATACATCCACATCCGCATTCCCATTCACATCTATACATCCACACACATACATACATCCACATCTACATCCACATTCACATTTATGCATATACATCATGCATATATCCATTTTCACATTCATACATCCACACTCCCATCTCCACATTCACACATCCACATTCACACATCCACATACATACATCCATTTCCACATTCCCATTCATATAACCCCATATGCCTTCACATCTAATCTTTTACATCACATCCATTCTTGCCCTATCACAACCCATATACATCTTATCCTATCACATACACTTCTTACCTCATCTCATACACATCTTATCACATCTTAATTCATCTTATCACCTGTTAACTTATTTCATAAGCATCTTATCACCTCTTATCACATCTTATACACCTCTTATCACATCCTATCGCATCTCATATCTATTTATAGAATACAAGAGAATTCTTATATTTGATATAAGATTTCTTTACACATTTATTTATGCATAAATTCCATTTAAGGAGATTAATACTTTCGAAGTAAAAATCAATCTTTTATGCATCTTCCTATGCATAAATTCATTTTAAATGAAAATGACACTTTTGAATCAATCTTTTATGCATCTTCCTATGCATAAATTCACTTTGGTAAGAATTACACTTTTAGAATAAAAGAATTTCTCTTGTGCATCTAAGTTATGCATAAAATCCATTTATGATGAAAAATCACACTTTTAGTATAAAAAGAATATCTTTTATGCATACCTCTATGCATGAAAGCCAATATGATAAAAGTAACACTTTTACAATAAAATAATCAACTTTTATGCATACCTCTATGCATGAAATTCAAATATGATAAAAGTCACACTTTTATAATAAAATAATCAACTTTTATGCATACCTCTATGCATGAAATTCAATTATGATAAAAGTCACACTTTTATAATAAAATCATCATCTTTTATGCATACCTCTATGCATGAAATTCAAATATGATCAAAGTAACACTTTTATAATAAAATAATCATCTTTTATGCATACCTCTATGCATGAAATTCAAATATGATAAAAGTAACAGTTTTATATTAAAATAATAATCTTTTATGCATACCTCTATGCATGAAATTCAAATATGATAAAAGTCACACTTTTATAATAAAATAATCAACTTTTATGCATACCTCTATGCATGAAATTCAATTATGATAAAAGTCACACTTTTATGATAAAATAATCATCTTTTATGCATACCTCTATGCATGAAATTCAAATATGATAAAAGTCACACTTTTATGATAAAATAATCATCTTTTATGCATACCTCTGCATGAAATTCAAATATGATAAAAGTAACACTTTTATATTAAAATAATAATCTTTTATGCATACCTCTATGCATGAAATTCAAATATGATAAAAGTCACACTTTTATAATAAAATAATCAACTTTTATGCATACCTCTATGCATGAAATTCAATTATGATAAAAGTCACACTTTTATAATAAAATAATCATCTTTTAAGCATACCTCTATGCATGAAATTCAAATATGATAAAAGTAACACTTTTATAATAAAATAATCATCTTTTATGCATACCTCTATGCATGAAATTCAAATATGATAAAAGTCACACTTTTATAATAAAATAATCAACTTTTATGCATACCTCTATGCATGAAATTCAATTATGATAAAAGTCACACTTTTATAATAAAATAATCATCTTTTATGCATACCTCTATGCATGAAATTCAAATATGATAAAAGTAACACTTTTATAATAAAATAATCATCTTTTATGCATACCTCTATGCATGAAATTCAAATATGATAAAAGTAACACTTTTATGTTAAAATAATAATCTTTTATGCATACCTCTACGCATGAAAATCAATTATGCATAATATAAAAATCAATTTCTCTAGGATTACAATGAATATCTTTCAATTAATCTAGGATGATAATTCCTAGAATATGATAGGAAGTCCTCTTTTCATGCTTTGAATGAAATTATTTTATGCGTAATTTTTATAAAAATTTTGCCATAGCTCCGCTGCTATGACTGATAAATCTCAATTTTTCTATAAGGGATAAAGCTTATCATTAAGAAAATAATTAGAATGATCCCTAATTGGATCATTAATCCATAATGGATTGAATCATCAATATTCATGAAATACTTAAACTAAAAGCATAGAAAAAAGCCATTAATTTGGCCTCAAGCATAGATTAATCTTGGATTAAGGAAAAGCTTTATGAAAAGCTTCATTTGGATTGAGAATGGGTCATGAGTATAACCATTTCTTGAGTGAGAGAGAGAAATTACATAAAAACCATTTGAATTAAGCATAAATGAAAATTTATGTAATTCTTAACTATCATTAATCAATGAACTTCAATAGCATTCATCAAATTATGTAACTCTTCACTACCATTCATCAATTAACTTCAATAGCATTCAAAAACCATTCCAATTAAGCTTCTCAAGCTTGAGAGGGGTTGAGAAGAGAGAAGCATTAAGAAATTATAGGAAAGATCAAAATTCACCATTTACCTTACAAATTGCTTGATTCTTTGTTCACAGTAGAGGCCCCCAACCAATCAATTGGTTAAGTATGTTGATGGAGCCACCAATGGGGATTGAAGAAAGAGGGAAGCTCTGATTTCTTCAATTTGGAGAGAATTTTAGAGAATAGTAGAAATTAGCATTATTTCAGCATAACTCTAGTATATTAAAATTCTTCTATTTCTTTCAAAGGACTCATGTTCTATTTATAGGAGAGGGAAGGTCTAACCAAAGCTAACTGAATTCTAGAATTTTCCAGATTCAGTTTGGTTGAATTTGGACTAGATTTGGATCTAGTTTAGTTACTTTTTGATTCGGTTTAGTTCCATTTTGATTTGGTTTGGTTCAAGAGAGAGGAGAGATAAAAATATCACATTATTTTTTAGTTTAAAACTCATTCAAGCATGTGAAATATGCACCTCCTTTAAAGAACTCCCCTTCCTTACATATGTGTCAAAATGGAATCATTATACCCAAAATATCTCATATTTTTAATATTGCTCATAGTTTTTTACTAATAGACCTTGTACATTTTCAACTCTTCATCTTGTGTGAGCATTTACTCATTTTTGGATACCCAAAATATCTCATATTTTTAATATTTCTCATAGATTTTTTTACTAATAAACCTTATACATTTTCAACTCTTCATCTTATGTGAGTATTTACTCATTTTTGGATACCCAAAATATCTCATATTTTTTATATTACTCATAGTTTCTTACTAATAAACCTTGTACATAGTCAACTCTTCATCTTATGTGAGCATTTACTCATTTTTTAGGTATCTTCTTTTACAAAATTGGATTTATCTCCTCCCTACACATGGATTGATGCTATTGGCCCATAGGAACCTTAATTGGACCATAATCCAAAAATTTCTGAAAATCTAGACCCTTAGGCTAAGGTCCTTTATACCCATTTCTTATTAATTCCAATTGCACATTGGAAAGTTCTTTTTGAATTTCTGTTTCAGGGGAACTTATTTTAATAAGATGAGAAATTTTTCTATCTACAATTATTCAAAATCTGAATATTCTTTCTCTAGAATATTCTCTCTCTCTAAGTCAAAACAGTTAGAAACAAGGTCTTCTATATTTCTGAAGAGGGGATTGATTTCAGGGGAAGATGCTGGACATTTTGAGAAGCTGGGGAGGAATCTTACATGGTAGTAGAACATGACGACATCCTCCTATGGGCCCTTGTTTAGATCAAACTTTAATCTTTCCCTTCTAAATGAGTACACATTGTCATCTTGTCGATCATTCAAAACAATGAGTAATTTGAAAAATTTGACCATGGTAACAATTATTAGATTAGGAATGCTTCACCAAGATTTGACAATAATAAGCATGTGTTGTCGCTCTTCTGATTCATGATGGTAGCAAAAGTATTATGAATGGCATTCTCAACCTTGTGGAATTCTCCACCTTTTTTTACCTTTTGGAAGTTACTTATTCACACGTCATAACATGCGCATAATGCATATACCATGCACTCATTCCACCTTTTGTGCCAACCTGAGTTTTTATTTTATTAATCATTGTACTCATGTTTTAAACAAGGTATCATGGTGTTAGCATTTTCTTGTTTTAAGAAAGCAACGTACCATCACTTAACTTACCTTTGGTCACCCCTCTTACCCCATATAGAATAATGACATCGAGCTTAGCAATAATCTATATTTATTTCCTTAGATTATGGCTTGTTCACCTCTTCTTTTGCCTTTTACCTTAAATTACACATACACAAATAAAATTCACTAAAATCTTTTTATATGGTTTCTTTATAGCTCATTACACCATGGTGACTCTTTTTTTTTGGGTAAAAACATGTAAACATGCACCCCCACACACACTCACTTACACACATGTTGAGTAGACCATGTTCATTGGTGGTTACTCCTTTATAAAGACATGACTTTGAAAAGAAGGGAGGATGGATGTTGATACTTACCTACCCCTCAATAATTTTCTAACGTTGTTATTCGGATGATGGCACGTAAGAATCCTTCCCCTTTAGCTTTGTAGCTTGAACAAAGAACAATGGCATGTAGTTTACTTGCGAAATTCTCCACTTTAGCATTACTTTAAGCCTTCTAATACCAATGATCAATGCATTGAAAATGTCAGAAAAACTTATTATAACTATTCATTAGTCTTAGCCAAGAATTGGGTAAAAAGGGAAATTTGGATTGATTGTAAATTAACAATTCAATAAGGAATGTGTGTAATATGTAAGACTACCTTTTTTTCCAAGTTTATATTAAATGTTACTCACGTTAAATAATAGTTATTTCCATCAAATAATTTTGAACATCGTTATTGAAGTAAAGTTTTTTATATATAAAAAGTCTAGTGTGGTGCTTTGAAGTGGAGTTGTTTTTGTGTGTGACATTTATTTGTTTATTTGGATGACTCATAGTAAGTAGGGGGCAACTCAAGCTTTATAACAACACATATTTTGGGTCCACCAAATCTTTAAATACCATCCTATCTTTTTATATAACTAGTGGGCAACCCGTGCTTTGCATGTCTTTTGAGACTCCAAATTCAAATTCTACCCAAACCTCCTCCTCCTCCCTTTTCCGAACCTCCAAATTCTTGCCACATGGCAACTTTGTGAAACTCATCCTTAAGATAATACTAGCTGGGAACCCGTGCTTCGCACGTCTTTTGAGGCTTTTCATAATCAAATTCTACCCAAACCCATGCTTCGCACGTCTTTTGAGGCTTTCAAAATCAAATTCTACCCAAACCTTTTCAAACCTCCTCCTCTCCTTCCCGAACCTCCAAATTCTTGCCATGTGGCAGCTTTGCGAAACTCTATCTTAAGTTAATACTAGTATTGCACGTGCGCATTGTTGCGGCCGAGACCAAGGCTCCAGAAATGTCCTATTCCCTCTCTACAGCCATCTCTCTCTCTCTCTCTCTACACTAATGCAAACACACACTCTCTCCTCCCACACAAACTATCTCCTACATAGAAATTCTCTCTCTCTCTCTCTCTCTCTCTCTCTCTCTCTCTCACACACACACACACACACACACACGCACGCACACACACACACACACTTAACTAGATTTACACACATGTATATAATTTTAATTAATTAAATTTTAGATTAAATTTTAATGGTAGGGATGAGTGGTGAGGTGTGCTCACTCTCAAATAAATGCATCTTACATGTAATGTCTCTCTCTCTCTCTCTCTCTCTCTCTCTCTCTCTCTCTCTCACACACACACACACACACACACACGCACATGCACACACACGCACATGCACACACACGCACATGCACACCCTCTTTCTCTCAGATACACATGCACACACTCTCAAATGTCGAAACTCTCTTTCTCTCTGTCTTACACACACACACACACACACACACACACACACACACACACATGCACATGTACTAATGTAAACACACACTCTTCCCCCCCACACACTCTCACACATAGACTTTCATGTCTCTGTCTCTCTGTGTGTTTCTCTCTCTCTCTCCCCTCCACACACACACACACACACACACACACGCTATCTCTCTTCTCTCTCACACTCTCCCACATATAGAAACTCTCTCTCTCTCTCTCTCTTATATACATTCATGCAAACACACAAACATACTTCTTTCTCATGCCAATGTGCACACACACACACACACACACACACACACACTCTCTCCTCTCTCTCTCACGCACCCACATGTAAATATATATTATCTATAATATTATGTTTTATTATATTTAGAGACGTATACCTATATATACATGTGTATTTATAAAATAAATAAACACATATTTTTAATTAATATTAAATTTTAATACGTGGGGATGCATGATAAGGTATGTTCACTCTTAAATAAGTGTATCTTATATACAATGTCTTTTGTGTTCTCTTTTGCATACATATGTGTGATTGTGTGGGCACGTACACACGTATGTGTGATTGTGTGCTGTCTTCACGCGTGCATGTGTCATGCAAGTGTCTTGATTGTGTGTATGTGTGAGTGTGTATTTGTTGTGTGTGTGTACATGGCGTGCATGTTTTTGTTTATGTGTATCTATAGCGAGTGTCTGCATGTACGTGTGTGTGAGCATGTGAAGATACTCGTGTGTACATCTATGTGTGTGCACGTTGTCGTGCCATGGCACGTCTATGGTGTGAAACTATGCATGTGAGGCCATCAAATACAAATCCAGATGCATGAGTTAAGTGCCATGACGAGTCATTATATGATGCCATGTACATATGTTCATATTGTAAATGAGGTTCAATAAGATGAGTTGAGGCAGAGCTAGATCTAGGAGTTTTTGTACATGAGTGTGGTGTGAATTATGGAGTTTTATGCATATGATGGACCTTGTAGTAGGGAACATCCTTCTTAACATGTATGGAAACGCAAAGGTTTGATGCCAGATGAGTTAAAAGAAATTCAGTGGGAGCCAGTGTTGTGAGAACTCATCCAAGTCCGTCGAGCCATCAAAAAGAGCTTCTCTCAGCTTGTTGGTCCAGAGCTGGCAGTGGCAGCTTTGACTATGAGTATGTTAATGAGGAGGATGAGGAAGTGGATGTGTCTCTGAGTTGGCTTCAGTGCAACCACCACTTGAGCTTGGTCTCTCGCACGCAAGCCACCCGGAGGATGAAGATGAACAGGAGGAGGAGGAGTAAGAGGCGGTTGATGGGTCCCTTTATGAAAATGATGAGGCCTTCGCTAGAGCTTTACA
Organism: Cibotium barometz; assembly: GCF_041138505.1. Lineage (NCBI taxonomy): Eukaryota > Viridiplantae > Streptophyta > Polypodiopsida > Cyatheales > Cibotiaceae > Cibotium > Cibotium barometz. The sequence goes on from NC_141049.1 coordinate 27,460,516, forward strand.
AGAGGCTGAGCACCATGATGCAAGCGCTTACATGATGGGCATCATTGGTGTCGACGGATGAACATGCATACTTGCTTCTCCATATTGGTAATGAAGGGAGTGAATATGATACATCTGGCGGTGGCAGCTTATGTGTAATACTTGCATCATTGGTGTCGACGGATGAACATGCATACTTGCTTCTCCATATTGGTAATGAAGGGAGTGAATATGATACATCTGGCGGTGTAATACCTTGAGGAAATCACCCGCCAGCTTACGTGTATTACCATGGGGAAATATCTCGAAGAAATACAAGCAATAAGGAGCGCAGCCTTTTTTAAAATGGAAGGCCGATTCTTAAGCTGAAAAAGGCGATGGAACGCCGCATCTCTTGCGGGAAACAGAGAAAAGAACCAGAGTTGGAAGGAACGGCATATCAGAGTTTGGGAGAACGTCGGCAAAAAGAAAAACCAGAGTGTTGTCGACCAGACATTTTCATTTGAAGGCTACATCTTCTGTCTATAGCTTGTAGGTGTTAGAAATGAAGGGTGAATCGAATACTACATGATGATATGCTTTTTGGAAAATCCATGTTCACAGTCTGCGCTGAAGCGACTGTTGCATCTCGCTTTTCTCCATCGCGTTATCAGCATTGAAGCGACCTTTTTGGGTTAACAAAAATAAAATCAAAGTGTAAATTCGTGGCATCATTCAGATAAGTTTTTTTAAAAAAACTACTTCGTTTACTTTAGAAGAAGCGTATGACACATAAATCCTTAAAGGATTTGGAATATGTGAAAAGCTTGGTGAACAAGTTAATATTTTGGGGAACTTGGTGTTTTGTAAAATCACGGGAAGATGGCCTTGTTTCTGCTTGATTGAGTTTTGGAAATTATGAGCATGAAATAGCTATGCCGTATGCTATCTTTTGCTTGTGAAATGTTAGAATATTAAGGCAGGTTTTCAGGTGATAAAGAGCATCTTGATATGATGGTTTTGATGGCACTGGATGTAAAGAATGTAACTGGTCACATGTATATTGGAAAAATTTGAAGGCCTTGTTATGCCTACATGTGAATGGTTCAAAGGATTTGGAGAAAGGAGTCAGTGAGTAAAGGAACAAACATTTGGTATGCAATTTTGTACAATCATCAGGATGAATTCAAGGAAGTATTGAGGTGAATCGACACATGTACATGTCATTGAAAATGGTGATGATCAATACTCCTTGGGAAATTTTGTGTGTGAGACTCCTTGTTAGGTTTGGTACCCACTCTCACAGCTAGAAGTCTCGTACTTTCCTGGCTATACCGCACACATCACGACAGCTTTTGGTGAACCCGACGTGAAGCTGCTGGGGTGAGAGTGTGGTGAAATATATAGGGAAGCTATGGCTGAGAATTCTGAGGGTCAGGGGGTTCATTTTGACCCCGGAGTTATGCAGATGTTTCAGATGTTTACCATGTACATGCAACAACAACAAGCTACTGAAAGAGGACAAATTTCCACGACCAAAGCATTACAATCAATTGTGAAAAAGATGGATCAATTTGATGGGAAGGACATTACAAAGTACCTGCGCAATTATATAAAGGAGATGGAGCTAAACAGGGTGACTGAGGAGGATATGGTTCGAAGTTTCGAGCTGGTATGTGTTCCTGAAATAAGAGAGCGCATAAGAGGATTGCAGACAGCACATGGTGGCAGAAATTGGGAAGAGTTCAAGCTTGCTTTAAAGGATGAATATTTCATGGAGGATTCTGAGCGAGTGACCAAACGAACTTTCTTGGAATGGGTCACAAAACCTAAAATGGGAATAACTGCCACAGAATTGCTAAGAGAGTTTGAGAAGCGCTATGCCCAGCTGTCAAGGATTGAGCGTACAACTTTGGACAGAGAAAAAACAGAGCTCTTCTTACAAGCAGCTGGGAAAGATCTCCAGGAGAAATTGGAAATCCTCCTTGAGGATAAGGATACAGAGCAGGGATTAAAGAGTGATTGGAATGATGTTGAGGATGCAGTCACTATGTTAGCAAAGCGGCAGCGGAGGAGGGATAAAATGGTGATGGGCTCTGCAACCCCCATAACTGCAGCCACCCCTGAGAATCTATCCAAACCAGCTACTACAATTCCAAAGATAGATGGGCCGATGGATGAGCTTATCAAGGGTATGCGTGACCTAAAATTGAAGATGTCCAGGATTGAAGAAAAAGGTCTACCATTGGGGCAGGCTACTATGCAAAGGCCTCAAAGCAAAGAAGGGTTTACATATAGATGCATATGGTGTGATGACCCAGAACATGCAAAGAAGGATTGTGCTAGCTATAAAGAAGCTCTTAAAAATCAACTTGTGTTTTTCAAAGATGGGAAAATCCATCTTACAGAGACTGGTCTTCCATTGAGCACAAACTTTGGGAAAGGAGGGATGAAAAAGCTAGTAGAGGATATGGCTGCTAGCCATGCCATTTCTATGGTTGAGGCAGCAACCTATGGATTAAAGGTTGGTCAACTAAAGCAGGGATTTGAGAATGATGAGGATTATGAGAATGAGGATTTTTGGCCATCAACAATGGAATTAATTGCGTCAAAGAAAGTGTCAAAGCAAGCTTTGCATGAGGCAGGTGATTGTATACGTCTTGAGACTGGCTGGGAGGAGCCTGTGGATTCTTTATCTATTCATGCCTATATTGCCAAATGCCAAAATAATGAGGCACAGGTAGAGGAGAAGCGTAAAAAGGAAAGTGAGGAAGGAGGGCCATCAAAAAGAGTTACACGTGGAAGTGAGAAGAAGGATCCTGGGCCATCACATATGCCTCCACAGCATAGCAGACCTCCACAGGATGTTTCAATGGAAGAAGTGCCAGCAAAAATGAAGGAAAAGGGTAAAGGGAAAAGTCCACTCTACAAGCTTCAATCTGATATTGAAGCTGCAACAGATCTCAAAAAGGTGCTTGAAGAGAGGATTCTAAACAGCAGGATGGAATTCACACTAGGGGAGGTCTTGGGGATTGCAAAGAAAGAATTTCATGATGAGATAATTGATATTATACGAAGGAAAAGGCAGTCCATAATTGAATCTATTCCATCACAAGGGGAGGCAAGCACTTCCAAGACTCATGGAGTACAGGTACAGAAGAAGGAAGAGAGAGAAAATGTGGTGGAATGTAATCACTCTGCTGATGGGGCACGACAAGTGCGCTTTGTGGAAGAAGATGATGAAAAAGAAGTTCTTACAAAGAGTCATTACTCCAGGAGCCATTGGGCAAGGGCAACCACTGAAACCCTTGTCAAGATAGGTGATCTGGAAGAGCCATATGTCGCTCTAATTGATCATGGGTCTGAAATAAATCTTATGGCTAAAAATCTCTACAACAAATGTAAGTGGCCAATGGATGTGGATCATGGGTGGATGATTAAAGCAGCTAATAACTCATCTGGAGAGCTTTATGCAGCATGTCCAAATGTAAGGGTAACTATAGGGGATGTGAAGGATGATCATAATTTCTTTGTTCAGGAGATGTCATCGTATCCCCTTATCCTTGGGCAACCCTACATTACAGCTGTAAGGATGGAAACAAAGGTTTTGGATGATGGTTCAGCATATGCAAGAATAAGGAGTAAAGATGGCAAAAAAGCTGTTCAGTTTTTGACAGTTTGCATTAACCATGAAAGGAATCGTGAGTCTCTTCGGGCACAGTCACTCCCAAAGATAAACAGAGAGTTCATGAATTACAGGGAGATGAGGGATTTTGGCCAGGTGCCATTGTAAAGCGGGATTCCAATGGTACAAGGGGAAATGAGTTCTCGCAGGACTCAATCAATGTAAATAGCTTTTCAGCAAATTTTCAAGGATTCTCCAGCTATGGGTCATTGGTTTTTGTAAAAAGCAAGGATTTGAAGCGTGGCATGCGAAAACATATACAAAATAAACAAAAAAGTTTTGAGCAATGTGGTCTTTTTGGGAAGAATGAGTTTATTTCAGGAGTGCTTGATGAGGTATCATTTGTAGATACTATGGATGTGCTTTTTGATATGGGAAGAGCATGCTTACAGGGTGGAAATGAAATGATAGAGGTGTCATCTGTGGAGATGTATGATATAATCCAGGAATTCGAGGGGGTGGAATGTAAAAACATGAATTGTGAGATGGATGCTCATGTTGATACAAAGTACAAAACGGTTGCAAAGAAGGTGAAACCAGTTGCCTTGCCCTTGCCACCAGGAAGCAAGGAGAAGATAGATGAAGTTTCTATGCAACCAAATCTTAGAGATCCGAAGAAAATTGGGCATAAATTTACTCAAGAAACTCTAAAAGAGCTGAAGATTGGTGAGAAGGATTTTCTGTTGCCAGTTGAAAGGGAATGCTTTGAGGAGATGCTTGTAAAACATGGGAAAGCCTTTGCTTTTCAGCCGCATGAGATAGGCTGTGTTGATCCAAGTGTAACAGCACCAATGGTGATCTTTACTGTTCCACATGTGCCCTGGAACCTGCGGCCAATTCCAGTACCAAAGGCTCTCTTGCCAAAGTTGATGGAATTACTAAAAGAAAAGATCAGGATGGGAATCTTGGAGCCATCATGTGCCCCATATTCCAACAGATGGTTTACTGTACCAAAGAAAAATGGGACATTGCGCTTTATTCAAGACATGCAACCTGTAAACAAAGTCACAATCAGGAATGTGGGAGCAGGTCCAATTGTGGATGAGTTTGCAGAAGCATTTGCAGGGAAAGCTATATACTCTATGGGTGATCTGTATTCGGGATATGATCAGTTCCAGTTGGATATACAAAGCAGGGACTTGACCACAATGAGAACTCCTTTGGGATTAGTAAGGATGTGTACCTTACCACAGGGAGCCACCAACTCAGTGGCACATATGATGAATGGAATGAATAAAGTCTTACGAGACTTCATACCATAAAAAACTATGCCATTTTTGGATGATGTGCCAATAAAGGGCTGTGATGAGAAAGACAAAGATGAGGATTTGGATTCAAAGGGGTGCCGCAAGTTTGTGGCAAATCACATAAAGGATTGTGACATGATTCTATCCAGGCTTGAAGAAGTGAATCTTACTTTATCTGGGCTGAAATCAGTGTTTGGAGTTGGTGAAGTGCTAATAGTGGGACATCTTTGTAGTACTAGTGGACGCCGACCTTGTCCAGCCAAAATAGATGCAATACAAAGAATGAAAGAGACATGCATTAATGTTACAGAGCTGAGGAGATTTCTTGGAGCATGTGTCTTTTATGTTATTTGGATCCCACATTATGTACATGTAGCAGATCCTCTTTATCAACTTTTGAGGAAAAATAAAAAAATTTTGTGGAGTGCAGTACATATTAAAGCTATGCGGAAGCTGAAATATTTGCTCCAATCATCACCCATTTTGAGAAAGGCAGATTATGAGTGTGGCAGGCCTGTGAGGATGATCATAGGTATGTAATTAGATTTGGAGCAAAGGTATTAAGCTTTCGGCAACGAAAGTATCCACAGATCAAGAGAGAGTTATGGGGGATAGTCACTGCTCTAAAATGTGAAAAAGAATATCTTATTGGGGCATCTGTACTTGTGGAAACTGATTGCTTGCCACTTCTTGGGATGATAGCAAGTTGTACCACTCCAGATATTGCTATGCTTAGGTGGATTGCTTATATCAAGTCACTAAATCCTGAGTTTGAGCATATTGCGGGAAAAGATAATCCAATTGCAGATATGCTATCAAGAGCCAGGTATGAAGATGAGAAAGAGATGATTAGTGACATTGATGATGTGGGTACAAAGTTCTATACTACAGCATATGCAAAAGGGGATCATATTTGCCTATCAAATGCACTTGAGTCTTTTATTGAGGAAATATATGAAGGAGATTGGTTGCTTATTGGTCAATATTTGAGTACTCTGACAAGGCAAGAAAATTGGTCTGACTCAGAATTTAAGAGGATCCGCAGAAAAGCATATGGTTATTTCCTAAAGGATGGGTATCTCTGGAAGCATCCTAAGCAGAGGAATGCTATGCCACAGAGAGTCATATGTGATAAAGAGACTCAAGGAAAGCTTGTGAAAGAATTCCATGAGAGTCTCTGGGCTGGACATAGAAGTGTGTGGGCCACCTTTACCAAAATAAAGGAAAAATATTGGTGGAAAGGAATGTACAAGGATATTTCCCAATATGTGGAAACATGCATGGTATGCCAAATGTACTCAAATGTGCGGCATCGTGATGGCTTGCAACCAACCTACCCACCTGCCATGCACTACAAATGGGTAGTGGATCTAGTTACAATGCCTTTGGGAATTTGGCAGATGCGGTATATAGCACTTGCAAGAGAAGATTTGACAAATCAGGTAGAAGGGCGTGCTCTTAGAACAAAGAGTACGGAAACAGTATGCAAATTTCTCTTGGAAGATGTGATCTGCCGGTATGGTTGTGTTGGGAAAATAACAGCTGATAGGGGTGAGCTAGATGTTGAAGAAGCAAGGGAATTCTTCTCTAGAATTGGTATCAAACTGTCCCTAACATGTGCTTACAATCCTGAGGGCAATGGGAAAAGTGAGCGAGGACATCCTCCAATCATTAAAGCTCTGGCTAAGGCATGCAGAGAAAGAATGCGAGAGTGGCCAAAGCTGCTACCATATGCCTTGTGGGCTGACCGTACAACTCATAGCTCAGTGACAGGATACATGCCTGCAGAATTAATGTATGGTCAGAAGCCAGTGATGCCAGTTGAAGAAGTAGTTCTAACTTGGAATGTATTGCCCTGGGTGGAAGGATTGAGCAGAGATGACCTCCTTGCATTGCGAATAAGACAGTTGGAGAGGAGGCCTGAAGATGTAGAGCTTGCTAAAGCTCGCTTGAAAGATGCAAGGCTGAAAAATAAAGAAAGATTTAATAGTAGACACAGACTTCGGCCAAAACCTATTGAAGAAGGTGATTGGGTTCTAATGTATGATAGTAGCCTTGACAACCAATTCACTGTTCAAAGAAAATTTGCAAAAAGATGGTTTGGCCCTTACATTGTCAAGCATGTGCATGGAAATGCCACGTATACTCTGTGTGAGCTTGATGGAACAGAAATAAAGAATCTTGTGGCTGGCAAAAGAATCGAGATATTTAAAAGAAGGCATGATAGTGATCCTTTTGATTCACAAGAGACTCAGGATGAGAGGCTTGACAGTGGTAGTATGGATATGGTTGAAGAGGAAGAGGATGATCTTCCTGGAACTGCAGAAGATGAAGACGACATCCAGTTATATGTGGACCTTGATGATGATTTGGCACATACCAGAGGATGTGCAGGTTTAGAGGGGGTGGATGTCGTGCCATGGCACGTCTATGGTGTGAAACTATGCATGTGAGGCCATCAAATACAAATCCAGATGCATGAGTTAAGTGCCATGACGAGTCATTATATGATGCCATGTACATATGTTCATATTGTAAATGAGGTTCAATAAGATGAGTTGAGGCAGAGCTAGATCTAGGAGTTTTTGTACATGAGTGTGGTGTGAATTATGGAGTTTTATGCATATGATGGACCTTGTAGTAGGGAACATCCTTCTTAACATGTATGGAAACGCAAAGGTTTGATGCCAGATGAGTTAAAAGAAATTCAGTGGGAGCCAGTGTTGTGAGAACTCATCCAAGTCCGTCGAGCCATCAAAAAGAGCTTCTCTCAGCTTGTTGGTCCAGAGCTGGCAGTGGCAGCTTTGACTATGAGTATGTTAATGAGGAGGATGAGGAAGTGGATGTGTCTCTGAGTTGGCTTCAGTGCAACCACCACTTGAGCTTGGTCTCTCGCATGCAAGCCATCCGGAGGATGAAGATGAACAGGAGGAGGAGGAGTAAGAGGCGGTTGATGGGTCCCTTTATGAAAATGATGAGGCCTTCGCTAGAGCTTTACAAGAGGCTGAGCACCATGATGCAAGCGCTTACATGATGGGCATCATTGGTGTCGACGGATGAACATGCATACTTGCTTCTCCATATTGGTAATGAAGGGAGTGAATATGATACATCTGGCGGTGGCAGCTTATGTGTAATACCTTGAGGAAATCACCCGCCAGCTTACGTGTATTACCATGGGGAAATATCTCGAAGAAATACAAGCAATAAGGAGCGCAGCCTTTTTTAAAATGGAAGGCCGATTCTTAAGCTGAAAAAGGCGATGGAACGCCGCATCTCTTGCGGGAAACAGAGAAAAGAACCAGAGTTGGAAGGAACGGCATATCAGAGTTTGGGAGAACGTCGGCAAAAAGAAAAACCAGAGTGTTGTCGACCAGACATTTTCATTTGAAGGCTACATCTTCTGTCTATAGCTTGTAGGTGTTAGAAATGAAGGGTGAATCGAATACTACATGATGATATGCTTTTTGGAAAATCCATGTTCACAGTCTGCGCTGAAGCGACTGTTGCATCTCGCTTTTCTCCATCGCGTTATCAGCACTGAAGCGACCTTTTTGGGTTAACAAAAATAAAATCAAAGTGTAAATTCGTGGCATCATTCAGATAAGTTTTTTTTAAAAAACTACTTCGTTTACTTTAGAAGAAGCGTATGACACATAAATCCTTAAAGCATTTGGAATATGTGAAAAGCTTGGTGAACAAGTTAATATTTTGGGGAACTTGGTGTTTTGTAAAATCACGGGAAGATGGCCTTGTTTCTGCTTGATTGAGTTTTGGAAATTATGAGCATGAAATAGCTATGCCGTATGCTATCTTTTGCTTGTGAAATGTTAGAATATTAAGGCAGGTTTTCAGGTGATAAAGAGCATCTTGATATGATGGTTTTGATGGCACTGGATGTAAAGAATGTAACTGGTCACATGTATATTGGAAAAATTTGAAGGCCTTGTTATGCCTACATGTGAATGGTTCAAAGGATTTGGAGAAAGGAGTCAGTGAGTAAAGGAACAAACATTTGGTATGCAATTTTGTACAATCATCAGGATGAATTCAAGGAAGTATTGAGGTGAATCGACACATGTACATGTCATTGAAAATGGTGATGATCAATACTCCTTGGGAAATTTTGTGTGTGAGACTCCTTGTTAGGTTTGGTACCCACTCTCACAGCTAGAAGTCTCGTACTTTCCTGGCTATACCGCACACATCACGACAACGTGTAGGTGCATATGTGTGTGTGAGTGTGTGCATGTCCATGTGTGTGCACATGTACTTGTGTATGTGAGTGTATTTATGTGCTTGTGTGCATGTATACACATGTGTGTATATGCAAGCTTGAGTATGTGTGCAAGTGTGCATATCTCTATGTGTTGCACATGTGTCCATGCGTGCGAATGTGTGTATGTGTGTTTGTATGCATGTGTCACATATCATGTGCTTGTGTGTTTGTATGCATGTGTGCACATATCATGTGCTTGTGTCTCTGTGTGCATGAACATACATGTGTGTGCGTCGACATACATATAAATCTATTTATATATACATGCTTACATACACCTATAGATACACATACATACATAATATATATACGTGTGTGTGTGTGTATGTATATTCTCTCGCTAACACATGCACATAATATATATGTGTGTGTATGTATATTCTCTCTCACACACATGAACATACATGTGTGTGCGTCGACATACATATAAATCTATTTATATATACATGCTTACATACACCTATAGATACACATACATACATAATATATATACGTGTGTGTGTATGTATATTCTCTCGCTAACACATGCACATAATATATATGTGTGTATGTATATTCTCTCTCTTACACATGCGTGTGTGTGTGTGTGTGGAGGAGGGGGGAGGGGAAGGCAATTTGCTTTCTAATGTATTATATATATATATATATATAAGAAACTCAATGAGTAAATGGTTTGATGGTGACAACTAATTGTGAGCCCCAATGCATCTAGGTGGGTGGGAAAGAAACCTCTAAACACTTGTCTTCTCTTCTCCTTTCTCCTTTTCAAAAATTCTCCCTCTCCTTTATCCACTTAAAGGGGTGGGGACTCTTCCTTTATCTTGTAATAGATAGAGATAGAGAAGCAAACAAACTGTATGACTCAACGACACAAAAAAGTAAATACTCAAGTGTGCCATTCCACAAAACATGCACTAATGAGAACACACTTATGTGTTGTTCACTTATCCTCATAATAGATCTAAGCTTTCTTTATTGAGATAATGGGTCTCATGCTTTGTCACTCTCAACTTGGCATCCTCCTTTTTTTGAGGTTTAGACTAAGCTTTTCGGTTAATCTTCTTCACCTTCATTTGAAGCTTTTTGTAGCACACCTATGCCACATTATTGGGGGTATTGGTGTGCACATTTTCAAGGTATTTTGCAACCAAGGGGACAAGAAGGACAACATTTTGCAACACCAATAGACTATTTTTTTCCCTACCCAATCATGTCAATATTTTAAAGCTAGATTAATTAAAGCTGTTGCGATCAATGTCAGGAAAAAACCGTCATGTAGTGTAATTTTCACTGCTCAATTTGACAAAAGCCGGTTGTAATTTTGCCTAGCCTTGATTTTAAAAGATTCAGAATTTTGCAAATTTTAGTTGTAAAACCGATTAACCTATGCATTTCCTCAATAAAAACCGGTTGAACGTGAAGGCTGTCCTTTTTTCGACTGGTTAAAAAAAGCTTTTTTTTTTTCTAACACTGGTTGCGATAAAAAGAAAAGAAAAGAAAGGGTGCACGTGGTCTCTCTAAACTACGTCAGAGGCGCCAGTGTGATTGTGGCTGGGCGGGCGGTCGCTCAATGCAGGGTCCCGTGTGAACACACACGGAAATGAATCTGACCGGAAAGGGGGCTACATACAAAGTCCACGTAGGCGTTGCAACCAACGTGGAGCCAACATGGCAACCGCCGTCAAAACTTCCAGCCTAAACCTTCGCGCCAGCAATTTGCCTCGCAAGGCTTCCCCATCTCCTTCCCTTTCTTCTGCCATGAGCAGGGATCCGGACCCTTTCCAGCGCTTCCACCAGCTCTTGCAGCAGTCTGGCGGTTGCCTTGTCATCGATGGAGGCCTCGCCACTCACCTTGAACACCTCGGCGCAGACATCAATGACCCCCTCTGGAGCGCTCTCTGCCTCTGCACCAACCCCGAGCTCATCAGACAGGTCAGTATATAAACCCTAATTCTTCTCATCTGGTTCCCTTTTCTGTGTCAAAGCCCTTGAAACGCAGATTCTCCATCTGGTTTCCCTTTCTGGAATAATAAACGCGCTTTGGAACCCTTAAAACACAGAGGCGAACCCCAGTACGAAGCTCCCCTAAAACACAGATGCGAACCCCAAAGCAAAGCTTTCTCCTAATCTCCTTATCTTGCTTTTTTTTCAACTAAAAATTCTATGCATTGAAACCCTCAAAACATGCAGCGAAACGCAAGCTCAAATATTAAAGCTTCTCCCTCATCTGGATCCAGAAGAACTTGTAGCGAAACCCTAGAAATACAAGCACAAACCGTAACTTTAAGCTTCACTTACAAAGCTCCTTTAGCATTTTGACAATGCGTAGCAATCCTCCCACCAACGCCTGCTTACTGTTCCCCGGTTAAATCATTAAGAAAAAAAACATACAATCTGCACCCTTAAAGAAATGCTTTACTATGAAACAGGTACATCGGGAGTATTTAGAAGCCGGGGCACAAGTTATAATAACAGCATCGTATCAGGTAATTTTGTTTTTATGTTTTTGTTTTTGTTTTGCTTTGGATAGAAATGTAGAGTTCGTCAATTTTTTGTCCCCCTTTTTTTTGTTAATTAAGTGATATTAATTTCTAGTTTTTTTTTTCCCTGTTTGTGTATCTCTTGATGTGTTTTGGCAGTTGTTGAAGGCTTTTGAAGGGGGCGATCACTCTTTATTGCATGTATTTTTGTTGCTTCCTGGGTGAGGGGTATCTACTTCATAAAGTTTCTGGAGACTTGCAGTCTGCCCTATCCATGCTACATAGGGTTTGTCTTCAACCATGAGAAGCCAACAATGTGCCATTGTTAACCACTCCGTCGGTTAACATGGTTTCACCCACCCATCCTAACATAAGGTGTTTCGTCATCTTACCCACATGTAATGGAGGCTTGTCTTTTGTAAGACGGCGTTGGACTTGATAAAGCGGCCTTACCTTGAGCTGAATGCCAAATAGGGAATTCACAAACTTTGTGTATGTACTTGCTTAAGGCTAGTGATAATGCTCTTGGACCTTTTTTAAAGTTTTGGCCAGTCAAGTGTGAACTCTAGCCATTTGTATATAAGTTAATTTTGACATTAAGCAATACACATTCATCCCCTTGCAATAGAATACAAGTGACATGTCCCTCTTCTCTACTCTCTCTTGCTTTCTTGCTTGCTTGTGTTTGGTTGCATCTTTGCATAGTTAGATGGTTTTCTTGCTTAGATAGGATTGAGTGTAGGTCTCTCCCTTGCTTTAGTTTCCTCTACACCCCCCTTGTAAGAGAGAACCACCATGAAGCCTATCCTGTTCTTGCCTCCATCTAGGCAAAGGGAGCACTACCTTCACTCCCATAGCCATGGAATTGCCTCGAGTGTGACAAGAAGGAGAAGACATGAATGACGGGTTGGCGTAGCCACAAGGGAAGTTGCTTTTGTGGTTCTATGGTGAAGTACGAAATGACATGTGTTTTGGCATAGGCTAAGGTAGGCTCTTGTCTTGAATAGTTGTCTCGTAGGCAAGGACTCTCCCCTTCTTTGTTAGGCTGCCACACTCAGTGTGCTATGGGTCATACGGTCATACCCATGGGTGAGAATATTAGTCTTTCTCACCAGACTGTTCTTTGCCACATTGGTCTTGTGCCCCTCGGCTACAAGCATGAGCGGTTTCCTGTTAGACCTACTCACTGTTTGTAAATCTCTTTAAAAATGTCTTGGGGAAATGTTCATGTGTATTTGAATTACCAAATGATTGTTTCTATGTAATTCTAATTTATATGTGGAGCTGAGAATGTAGCAATTTAAGTTTGCTGCTGTATAACAGGCAACAATTCCTGGTTTTCTATCCAAGGGAATGTCCATTTCTGAAGCAGAAGATTTACTAAGGCGAAGTGTGGAGCTTGCTCTGGATGCAAGGGATGCATTTTGGGGTTGTTGCCCGGAAACAGCAGATAATGATTTGTATTTGCAACCTGCATTAGTGGCTGCATCAATTGGGAGCTACGGGGCTTTTCTAGCTGATGGTTCTGAATACAGGTACTCTTTCAGTGCTAAATTATGTGGACGTGTGTTCTAGATTCACACCTAAAAACTGTTCTTCTGGACAGTCCTTTGTTGTTGTGCGTGTGGGTGTGTTTGGTGGAAGGGGAGGGCAGGGGACTAGTTGCTAAATTATGGATTGTAATTGGATTTCACCCCTGAATTTCTCAGTGGCAAGTATGGGCCAGAAATGACACTAGAAAAGCTCAAAGGCTTTCACCGGCGTCGCTTACAGCTTTTGGCAGAAGCTGGACCTGATTTATTAGCCTTTGAAACAACTCCAAACAAGCTTGAGACCCAGGTATCTTTCACCTGTTTCCAAGAGAGGTCATTAACCTTTTTGCTTGTAAAGAAATGGAATGACTTTTTTTTATTAAAGCCGATTTTTCTGGATCACAAATACCGTGTTGAATGTGCATTCAAGAATGAGTGTTTGAGTAGCCCCAAGAGATGACATACATATTCATAAAGATTGATTTTACTTGCAGGCATATGTTGAATTGCTAAGAGAAGAAGGTATTGATATACCTTCGTGGATCACTTTCAACTCAAAGGATGGTGTCAATGTTGTAAGTGGGGATTCTTTTGAGGATTGTATAACATTGGCAGATTCATGCCCTGAAGTTGTTGCTGTGGGTATCAATTGTACCCCTCCGCGCTTCATTCATGGGCTTATTTTGAGTGCCCAAAAGGTATTTTCTAACTTCTTTTTACAAGGCTCCGCATTATACCATCATATGAAAGAGAAGGTGATTGGCCGAGATTGGCTGAGGATGTAAAAGAAATCAACAGTTTTCATAGTTGGTCTTGCATAAGTGAAGAAAGAAAATCACATATGATTTTACTGATCTCCTCTTTGGTGTGCTGCTTTGTCACATGCACAGCATGTGGACATGCTTAATCCCTTGCTTTTGCTATGATTAGGCATTGACCAGATTTTTTGGTGTTTTGCTGTCCAAGGACCTGGCCGACAGCATTCGGTTAGTGGTAGGGACAGTTCCATGAGCCTATAAATAGGAAGGGTCAGTTCAGTCAGTACTCATTTGATTCTGAATAGGTGGAACAGGTCTTAGGCTTAGGCGTTTTTCTTTTGGAGGCCACGTTGGCTAGGATCTATGTACATCTTGATACATATATGCAGAAAACATTGTTTCATCAACATCTCTCTCTTCTCTTTGTCCATCTTTGCTTTTTTACACAATTCTTGATATAGGTAGCTCTTCTGCATGCCACATTGATGTTAGAGCTTGGTGGAAGTTGAAGAGGTGCTGAAATGGTGTGGATTTGGAACGCACAATACAAAGGTGGCTGTTTTTGGTCGAGACAGGAAAATGGACCCAAGTGGTTCTTCAACATTAGGTAGCCCAGTGATCTTGAATGAGGGCAGCCATGGGGTATAGAGCCCCTAGGTGGGTATCATGGGGTATGAGGCCCCCAAATGCTTAGCCTAGCATCCATGGTAGAAGGATGAGGGGAGGAACAAGAGGTTGCAGGCTTCCAAGAAGGGATCCAGCTCTCATCCCAAGAAAGGTACAAGTTTTCAGCTCAAGGAGGGGACAAGAAGAACATGTGCACATTTCTCAACGCAGTACAAAGCATTACAGATTGGAGCAATCCAAGGTTGTAGCAGAAGGTTTACAAGACAAGATCCAAGTGGTCAAGAGTGCCTCAAGTTTTGGAAGCAAGATGCCAAGGATGGAGTCCACATGCAGTAATGGGATGATGTAAGGCATCCAAGATCTCGTCATCAAGCTTAGCAGGAGGGGATGTCACATGCATAGTATGTAGACATGCTTAAACTTCCAACTTTTGCTATGATGAGGAGATTTTTTAGGCATTGACCAGCCATTTTTGTGGGATTTTTGATGATTTGCCATTCAAGGACCTGGCCGACAACATTCGAGTACTGGTAGGGGCAGTTTCCTGAGCTTGTAAATAGCAAGGGCCAGTTTAGTCACTATTCATCTGATCCTTGATAGGTGGGACAGGTCCTCGGCTTAGGTGTTTTCCTTTTGGAGGCCATGTTGGCTAGGATCTATGTACACATCTTGACACATATATATAGAAAACACTGTTTCGACATCTGTCTCTCTTCTCTTTGTTCATCTTTGCATTTTTTGCTCTTGATGCATGCAATTCTTCCGCATGTCACATGCTTCTTGTTGTCTAACAATTTCTAGCAATGTGCACAGTGGAGTCACACTTGAAACATTGCTCTCCCAGATGCTTAGCTTGTACTTTTGTGAGATATTTGAGGCTTCAAGATTTACCCTATAAAAGTGTCCTTACACCTTATGGCCTTAGTAGCTCCTGTGCAGGAATTATTCTTGCCATTTTGGCTGCTGTTCGTGCTTTGCCCTTGGCTTCGCGCTTGCTTAGGGCTTGAGGGTCGTGTAATTTTTGGGCTTGAGTGCATTTGGCAAATGTGTGCAAGGACAGTTTTCAACTATCCACAAATCTACTTACTTGCTTCTTTATGGTGATGATCTGGTGAAGCAAGAACTATAGCTTCTTGAAACGAGCAAGATAGTTGGTTGCTTGCTTCTTGTGTTTTTGGGAGAAACTGTTCCATTGTTTCTTTAAAACTGGCCTAATAGTCGAGTGGTATACTGTGCACATGACATACTCCCCTTCCTCTAAGAGCTCACTCCTGAGCTCACTAAAAACCCAGGGTAATCCCTCTGAAGGGTAGTCAATGTCTCCCATGTAACGTCCTCCTCAACACGATCCTCCCACTTGATATTGTATTCCATGAGAAGTGTATTACGCAATTATCTTTCACGAAATCCAAGGATTTTTTCCGGTTCGTGTGGAACAAATGTCAGATCCTCGACATCTATGATTTCTTGAGGAGTAACTAACTGGTCTGTTCCACCCGGTACTTCCTTAAGTCTACTGACATGAAATACGGGATGAGCTTTCACATGAGAAGGCAAATCCAGTTCATATGCGACTGAACCAATCCGTCGTGTAATACGAACCATAGAGCTCTCACAAAGACACGCGAGACTCTATGAACTATTGACTAACCTTGGGCACCCTTTTATAGGTTCTTGGCCGGTCATCGGGCGTCCACACTTGGGCGCCCGCCCGTCCATACTTGGGTGCCCTCCCGTTAGTCTATCCCTAGCCCAGCTCGCCAATCAGCCTACCTAGCTCCAAGCTTCCCCTAGCCTCGAAGCTAGTATTGTGTGCGTGTAGCACACGGTAGATACATGCTGTGCACATGACAATGAGGGAGCTTCAGTAAATACATGCCTAAACATTTCTGGTCCTCATACAACATGAGCCGCATGAGGGGGCCGAATCTGTCTCGAAAGAGACATGAAATCTGTCGGATCTCATTGTAGGGCTTTACCTCAACCCTAAGACGATGAGAAAATACCTTCAGCTTGCCAATCGCTATCCGCATGGCATGAGATGTGCAACTGTAGGTACCCTGAACCCATCCTTTGAAAGTCTCAAAAAATGCTTTGTAAAACTAAGTTTTGGTAGTGAGCACTGGTAGGGATGCCCATGCTTGGCTCATGTGAAGCCCTAGCAAGTCCAGCCAAATGAGACGGTTGATCTCTTGCTGCGAGCGATCCTAAAACGGAGAATCCAAGCGGGACTGGAATGGAGGAAGCTGGTCCATCTGGATGCCGATCAAACCTATCAACCACTGGAGAGTACCACAATTTGCCATGTTCATCTTGATGTAACCGCATGGACGATTCAAGGGCCAATCTCGGGAGATGCTCACTGTCAAGTGCGTATACATGATGAATATAAGTAATGGTCTGAAAGAGGGCATCTATGACCAGTTACCAATGGGGCAGCTCCAAACTCTGCAAGCATAATCTCATGTGGCACAGATGCTTACTCCTGATCATATGTGAGCATCATCGCCTGGAATCTCTCTATGCCCTTCTAGGTTGCCTTACTAAGATCCAGTCACTAGAAGGGGGCCCCGTACATTGGTTCTGGGTGAACCAATGTATCAAATAGTCAGAACTTGGTGCAAGGTTCTTGTAAATGGGCCTAGAAACACAAAACCTTTGGAGTGCGTCCAAATGTCTCTGCTATCCCTCTACAGAGGCTGAGATCAGAACAATGTTATCTGCATGTACTAGAACGGGCACCACTGCCTGAACAGTCGTGAGCCTACACCCCCAAGTCTGTCCACAAAGAATTGAGATCTCATCAATATATACTCGCTACTCCTCCAGTGACCTTTCCGGCGCACCCGTCTCGTTGACATGAGCACGCTTTCGGTCGCAAGAGGTAAAACCAAATAATGTGGGAGAGGGTAGTGCTGCAGATATCCCCAAAGTGCCCCCCTGCTGTGTGTATTCCACCAGTCGCCTGCCTCGTATGAAGCCACCATGGCCCATATCATGTCCGGTGGAAACTGGAGCTCTTGCAATTATCCCAACAAGTGGGATGGAGGCACAGAGAGCTGCCTATGGAAAGTGTAATGCATCAAAGCGTATCTGCAACCCTCGTGGTGTGTGTACACTAGCAAGTAATGGTACGCTATTTGCATAGCTACTGTCTCAGCTGAAGTAGAGACCTTGCCACCGAGTCTGTCAATGAACTCATCCATATAGAGCCCAAAAAGTGTGGGGGAGAGAGGGTAGTCTTGCTTTACCCCAATTGTGTGGCACACTGACTTTAAAAGTCTCAGCTTTGTGCGTGATGACCAGTGACCTCCTCACATTGTGTGATTGTGATTGAGAGAGAGAGAGAGAGAGAGAGAGAGAGAGAGAGAGAGTCAAAGTCTTTATCTTTCCAGGTCACTTCAAAGCCCATTGTGGTTTATCCTAACAGTGGCGAAACATGGGATGGTGAGAAGAAAGAGTGGGTGGTGAGTTATTCTTGTGACATTGGAGCTAAAGTAGATCATCTACAATTCAACTTTGTACGTATGCCTATACTAATTTTTTTATTATAAAAATCAGTGCATGTCCATGTTACGACTTTCATGTTTTGTGATTTTTTTTTTCATGTATAAAGAACAACGTTCAGTTTACACACTTTTGTCTTTTTATGTCCCAAGCTCCCTAAGTCCCAACTCTAAACAACCAACCTTAGACCTTGGAGTACGTTCGTGTAGCATCTTCTTGCTTTTGCAAATTGGTAGTGTTGCACACTGCCTAATGAATTAAGTGGTTAGGAAATGCACAGTTTGCGTTGCTGCATGCACTTCCCATTCAACCTAAAGAGATAACCTTCAAAGGGCACGGGTGCTATCTTAGTCCTATCCTTGATGTCAGATTTCTAGTGAAATTTTGTCCTACATGATATGGTTTTGGGCTTTTGGGTTATATGACTCCTCTTACAGTTGAGGACAACTCTTTAGAAGAGGGTTTATGTGTGTGTGTGCGTGTCATTTGTTATGGGGATGCCCCTCTTCTTGTGCCCTCCTGGACAAATTGTTAGGGCACTCGAGAGAGCGATTTCCCGACAACAACCTCAGGAAATTCTTCTGGATGTTTGGGCGCCTTTCTTCGCCTTTGCCAGATTACACAATTCTAGGTACTGGGATTTGTGGACGATCTACCATGCACGAAATCAGCTGATTTTCTGCCATGAGGAGATCATGTGCTTCGCTTTTTTCAAGAGGTCTCTTTACCTCTCACTCCGAGATTCTTTTGACCTCGGAGATCTTTCCTTTCAACAGTTGGAGGTGTTTTCCACTGTTTCTGATATCTGAGTAGTAGCTGTCCCACCTTGGGACAGCTATGAATGTATGGTACATTCCTTAATGAAGCGCAGTGGTTTCACAAAAAAAGAAAGTATGTGTGTGTGTGTGATTTTATGTGAACAGATTTTCTCAACTGCCTTTTGGATGCTATTAAGATTTGTGGCTGTGGCTTTGAATATATCGTTTAGTTCCTTTTAGTTACTCTTAAACAGTTTTTGGCACCTTGCAGCCATCTACAAGGGTGTCAGATGTTGACTTTGTATCCTATGTGCGTAAGTGGAGGGCAGCGGGTGCTTCATTGATAGGGGGTTGCTGCCGAACAACTCCTAAGACTGTCGAAGCGATTTCAGAGGCTCTGAAGAAAGAGGATCATTAGCTGAACACACAATTAAGTTGCATCTTATGAACAAAAAATGCATGGTTGTCTCTTGCTGTGTATCCCAGCAGTTAGAGCTTCGGAGTTCCTTTGCATGCTTTGATGCTCACTGGGTACAGTCAGGTAGTGACATCGAACGGGGCGCCGCCTGCCCATGGGTATGAGTAAAACTTAAAAAGAAACATAACTGCATGGTTGTGGAAGTAGCAGTGTCAATATTATGAAAAGCGAGTAAAACTTCAAGCCCTTATGGGGATCCCCTGTAGATCAGCAAAGCTCACATATTCAGGTCTACTGTACACACTTTCTGATAGCACAGTCAATGCTTGCTGTGCCTTTTTTGTAGATTGCACCATGGACCATTATGTTAAATAGGTTTTTTTAATATGCAAGGACTCCATTGGCATCCTGTAAGTTTGTCTGAAAATGATAGAAAAGGGCCTTGGTCTCCATTTGCTGCAGGCCTTGGTGCTGCCTCGATCCCTATAGGCATCTTGGGTGGTCCTAACAGTTGCTGAGCTCTGATGTATAGAATGAATGGGTCCTGGTTTCAATTTTAACATGGCCTCGCAACAGACTTCTCTCCATTTTGGAGTCTTAGTCACTAGACTATGGGCTGGGAAGCTGTTTGGAGTTGATCAGAGAGACATGATTGCATATAGCACTCATACACTCCTACATTAACCCCTTGATCCATATGATATTTTTCCATATGCATGCTTGAAGATTGTACGGTTCATAAATTCGTGCTCAATCCTGTTTGACACGAAGCCATGAGCTCAAGTCAGGTGCTTCTTCAGATTTTTATGATTATTTTCAAAGAATTAAAAAAAGCTATGGTACTATCTTTTCAACCCTAAGCCCTATTCAATTATTTGAAAAGCTAAAAATTGAACACACATGTATCCAACTAACTAGTGCATGGGGATGTTTATTGTTGTCTAAGGCTCAATGGGATTCATTGGGGAGGGAGACATAAAATAAGGGAAAGAAGTAATATTAACATCTTCGAAAGGTCCAATGGGTATATGAGACCAAAAGTAGTAGAACAAGTACATGGAATTTGATCCATGGGAAAAAAAAATTCAAAAAGAGGCGACTATCTTTCTAAGGATATATGTGAATACATAACGAAGTAGGCCTCGTGTGAATATATGATTGTTGAGATGCTTGCGATGTTGGCTACCTGTTGAGATGCTTGCATGTTGGCTACCTCTTGAGATGCTTGCCTTATCCACTACTTGTAGGGGTGTTCCATTGAAAATCTCCCTATTGTGACATGAAAGGTGGTTGTGGACTTGAGGTATGTGGATGTGAAGTGTGTTGCAGATGGTGGGCTCTAACTGAGGTGACTTGAAGAGGTGGTAATGGGTTGTGTAGTGGCTATGAATGATATTTGGTACTCCTAGGGGGTCCTCGGCCTCCAATACCTCTTGAGGTCAATGTGCATGAATAGGCCCAAAGAAAAGCCACATACGTGAGATATACTCCTTTCAAGGAGTAGGAAGCAATCAAAGAGGATGTTTCATTGTGTTTGATGCATGTTGCTTCATTGTCTTGTGCCATTGAGACATCATGTTTGGTATTAGCAGCATGGTGAAGTCGCCCACTAACCTCATTTTTGGTTAAAGAGGTGTAGTTACCTTTTGAGTCAAAGGACTTTGTATCCCAAACATTGTTGTGTGTGTCAATATGTGCTACTACAATAAGTTGGAGGTAAATCAGTTATACATCCATACCACCTAAGACAATTATCACCCTTGTGAACTTGGTGGCATCTATGAAGATGTGCTCTCTATCCAATACTTCATAAAGGATGGCCTCTCAATGAGGCATGTAAAAACCTGTCATAAACATTGGAGGTCTACCTTAGATGTTGATACGGACCCAGGTGTGTCACTTATGTATGTCTTGCTTGACTACATTGCCTTGTGTGCCTAGGGTTCTTCACCAGGATTCTTCAAATTATTCATGCATCCCACCATGTTTTGTGATTGTTGCATAGCTATCAAAGCAAGAGTACAATAAACCCATCGTAAACAAGAATCCATTGGGTTCCATGTTCTAGTTTTTGCTAAAAGAATGATGGGTGCATCATTCTTTCACACTTTGTTGTTTGTTTTGATGAAGATAGCCATTACATTTGCAAAAAAATCCATTTAACATTTGGAGGAAAAATCCCCTTGAGATTGAGAAAATTGAAGGGCACATATACTCCTACCTAAGTGCTCGTTATTGTGTGTGTGTGTGTGTGTGAGAGAGAGAGAGAGAGAGATTAAAACGGTCTTCTACATAGGTGGGCTGAAATAATTTTGATTGCTATGTTTAATAGTGGGTCTCAGGCGACCTCATGTATTGGGCCTTAGGCCTTGTATGTAAAAAAGATATGAGAATTACATGCTCATCTTGTCCTCTAATAAGTATTATGAGTTTGTCTCAATGCACATGTATAATAGGATATGGCCACACACCTTTGATCCACATTCTTGATGGTTACGTAGGAAGGACCAAATACCTCTTGGAACAACCAATAGAATTTTTGTCAAATCTTATCATACTTTGGGAATTGCAGGATGATTGTCTCTATCTCCTAAATGTGATACATTGAACATATCCATAGCTCACGACCCTTTAACATCACATCTACCTCTCTTCTTGTCTCAATGGGGAGAGTGTGTAATGAAACCCTAAGATGTCCCATTCACATCCTTAGTGCACATGGATGTCCCCAATTGAAATAAGGCATTTGTGTGAAGGGGTGGTGGGTTGTTGCCAACTCTACTAGAACGATGTGGTGTGGATAGAGGGCCTATTTTATATGAGTCATGAGAGCATCACAACTTATAAACTCTCTCCTTGGATCCATTCTAACAAAGTGCAAAGGGGTACCCCGAAAATTTCTAATGTCATTGGTCTAGTAAGTCATGACAGCATTACAACTTATAAACTCTCTTCTTGGATCCATTCCAACAAAGTGCAAGGTCTAGTGCACAAAGAGGAACCCCAAATTTGCAATTTCATTGGTCTAGGAAGTCATAGTAGAGAAGACAATTAGTTCACATGTGTTAAAAATGTGATTGAAAGCGTTCTCTCTAGCCATACTAGTGATGCTTATCCTCTAGCTAAGTAGGTTGCTATTGTGGGTTTCATGGAAAATTTTGGGATTCGAAACTATGAAAATCATGCACCATCTGTAGAAACTTCTTCAACCTCTTCATGTCTCGTTCTCCACCAAACTTAGCCATATTTAAAATTTTCCAAAAAAGCTTTAGACTTATCTCAAACAAATACAAGCTTTACATACATCTAACATCTCATAAAATGTTGGTAGATGTGCCACAATCCAAGTCCTTTGCATCTCTTTTATGATTGCAAAACTCAAGTGCCCAAATCTTTCATAGCTTGCTTGTTCCCACATCGACTTGGACTATAAAAACTTATAACTCATACAAGTCATTATGCCAAATTCTTCTCCCTACAACATTATCGTGCTAGTATCTATGATGGTTGCACCCAACCTTATCAAACTTCAAGTCACTGCGGTTGGCTGCTTGTGGTGGTGGCCGCAATTGATAACAGATTTCTCTTGATGTCTAGCGCATATAAAGGACATCAATAAATAAATTCTTACTCTATCACCATTGCTAGAAACAAAAGACATGGTACATGTTTCCATGCCTGGGCATTTGGCATCATTTCGGACGGCTTCTAGGACGGATTCTCTCCCATAGGCTTAAGGGAGATATCCATCCCATTTGACTAGTCACCATATGATGTTAGGATACTCCACTGTTAATCATCCATGAACCATTGAGTTTGCTGAGGATCGCTTGCCTTTGCACACTTTTCTTTGATTGCAATCGATTTTCATAACAAACAACTCCAATTTTACTTTAGCACTCTTTCTAGACTCCTTCAAAAGCTTCAAAGTGCCATTCTTTTTGGGGTTACTGGAGCCATTTACCTAGTCAACTATTATCTGTGGCTTTAAAAATGCATCTCCTCCTCCACCAGCATTGTGTTGAACTCTTCAAAAGTAAGAGGGATATCATGCACCATATGTGGCTTTAAAATGTATCTCCTCCTCCTGCACCAGCATTGCATTGAACTCCTCAAAAGTAAGAGGTGGGTCACACACCTACATGTTCACAGTGAGGTCTCACCAAACTATCATACTTTGGGAGTAACATTTTGATGCATTGACATGCACCTGCATGCCAGTTGTTACTAGTCTTGGTGATCCCCATCATTGCCATCTGATCTTGTAGATTGGTAAAACTATGATGCAACTGCATGCTAGTTGTTGACTGGGGTCTTGGTGATCCCCATCGTCGCGCAATCTAATCTTGTACATTCTTTATCTGTGGTATGAACTACTCTATCATTTCTCCTTTAGAATGTTTTTTTGCTACAAGCTGAGTCTTAAGGTTTTTTATCCTTTCTTGATTCCATCTTATAGGTTCTTAAGAAGTTTCCATGCTTTAGAAGTTGTGGTGGTATATTCAATCAGGTAGTCACCACATCAAATCAATGAGTTTAGCGATAATGGCTCATAATATATTTACATTCCTTTTCCTTAAACCCCTATTGTTTGTAGTTTCCCAAAACTCGTATAAATCGATAACGAACCTAATCTTAAACTTTTGGAGAGTGCAATTTGTCCCATCTAACTTTCCATCACCAAAATGGGGTCGATGGACATGAGTGGTTGTGTTATTTGTAGATTGGTGGCCATCTCTCCAAATCTTCCTTCAAATAGCAAACTACCACCAAAACAAGCTTTGTCTAGATCCTAAGCTTTGATACCATGTAAGAAAATACAAAGTTGAAGTAGATTCTTCATAATACAAAGCTTGAATTGTAGAAAGAAGTGGGGAGTAAACAATATTGATCCTTGCAAACTTTGATTACAAAGTGATGGTGCCCACTCGTGTGTTCCAGGTAAGGCGCTTAAATCAATCTAGACAAACTCTCGACATAGGATATCATGCTTACAAGAGTACTTGAGCACAATGAACTCGATGATGAACAAAGGCATGAACGGCCATCTGAGGTTGTCTGGACCCAAGAATAGTGTGCATATACATGTCTATATAGATATACATGTTATGGTCTTGCTACATATATATGCCTATATATATATGCAACTCCTCCTCTATAGAATTCATCATTCATCTCTATATACATGCCTATATAGATATGCAGTTCGTCCTCTATACAATTCATCACTATGAGTTTACTCTGTAGCTTCTACTAATATACAATTTTCATCTCAATAGTTTTACATCGGCCATCACACATGAGCCCATGGGTGGAGCATTCAAAAAGTTCTTTTTAAACAAAATTTACATAGCAATTTCTAGTTTATCTTTATGGTCTAAGTATACATAATAGACGGTGGCACCAACTCTATGACCACCGACCTACACGGTCATGTTATGGTCGTCTCTTGCATAAACATGCCTATTTAGAGTTACTTTAATTTATTTCTTGATTTTTTGTTTTCATGGTGTTTGGAGTGATTAATGGTGTTAGTAGAGTGTGCCCATAGGTGAAAATATGTTTGGTTTGCACAAATTGTATAAAGTGATATTAGCATTGCATTTTTGCTTTCTTTCATGCTTAAACATATAGTTTTTTTGCTTAAATAAAATTGGTTACAAGGGTAAGTGGTGTTAAATTTATGAGGTGAAGATGCTCCTCTAGAAAAAGTTTGAAATGAAGGATTTGCATAAGCTACGATAGGTAAAGAGGTGATCAGATCACATGATAGGAGTTAGATTTTATAGAGGCATTATGCTTTAAACATGATGTCTAAATGTAGAATGATAGGTTATAAGCCTTGGGCAGAACACAAAATTGGTTATAGATATAGGTGATCTTTTGGAGGACCTTACTATGCATACAGGCGCATTGTAGGGAGTTGGATTTGTACATGACTATCACTAGGCTAGATTTGAGCTATGTTGTTAGATTAGTGAGTTAGTTTATGCGTGCCTTGAGGAAGCTGCACTTGGATGCAACTAGGAGAATACTTAGGTACATAAAGTCCACAGTACCATATGGGCTTTTCTATGGGGTTGGAGTACAAGTACATGGATATACAAATACAAATATTGGGCTAGTAGTGCCTCAGATGAGAGATCTACTAGTAGATTTTTTATGTTTTCTCAGATCTACTAGTAGATTTTTTATGTTTTCTTTTGGGAATGTTGTTGTTAGCTAGAGTTGCAACCAAGAAGTAACCAATGGTTGCTTTGTTGAGTACAGAGGCTGTGAATATAGGGGTGGTACTATGGGAGCATGTAAGGTAACTGGGTTATAGAAGCTATGTACAGATAAGCCCATGGCCTATGGATAGGGTTGTTGTCATTTATTGTAACAACATGACCAATATAATAACCTAGTCTACTATTAGAATAAAGCACATTAAGGTGCATTATCACTTTGTGAGGGAGAAGGTTCTTGTGGATTTGATCTATGTCAGCATAGAGGATCATGTAGTTAACATCTTCACAAAGTCATTAGGTACAGAGAAGCTTCATAGGTTTAGGAGCTTACTTGGAGTGCAGGGTATGGAGTTGAGCTCGAGGGAGAGTGTTAAGCTATCCAGCTCAACTAGTACAGATATAGGTGACATGCCAGGATGATAGCTACGCACTTACATCACTAGCATGGTTGGTGAGATTATGAGAAATATGCAACTAGTGGTTTACAACCTATATGATAGTCACTTTGGTGTACTAGAGTTATGTCATAGTTATAGTGCCAGCTCGTGTAGTTGGGTTCCCACTATGGACTGACCTTATATGTTATAGTAGTAGGAGAATACTTTCCCTTATAGTATGTATAATTGCTATGGTTGTAGAGAAGAGCAGAGAATAGAAGAAAGTTTAGTCATCCATCTCTCTTGTGTGCTTGTCTTGTGTGTGTGTGTGTGTGTGTGTGTTTTCTTGCATGGTGCTCAAGCTCATCACCCTATCCTCCTAATTCTTCTAATGGACACCTTTATAGTTAGTATTTGGTGGTGGTATTGTTAGGTTTAGCTAGATTTTTCTACCATTGAAATTCCATTCTTGGAGACAACGTTTCCTAAGATTCACATTGTGTTTAACCCAAAATTGACATTTGAGTGGGTTTGATGAGATGTGATATAGTGTGCATGTCTTTCTTAAATAGACTAGATGCTCTTTTTTCCATTTGGAATTAACATAAAGGTCATCCATGAATATTACAAAAATTTTCCAAAGATAATCCTTGTATGTTGTGCACATTAGCATGTGGAAATTGGTAGGGGCATCGGTTAAAGTTGAAGGGAATAATTTTACATCGGTTAAAGCTGAAGGGAATAATTTTACATCGGTTAAAGGTGAAGGGCATAATTTACCAATCCCCAGGATGAGTGATATGCATAATGGATAACTAACAAATACTTACTCCAATGGGGTAACAACCACTCCAAGGCCCACATAATGGATATATGTTCACTCATTCTATACATATCAAATCCTTGCCTCTAGCCTAGGAATATTTCACATTATGTATGGTGGTGGTCTCAATGATGTGACAAAAGCTAGCCATAAGCCTTGTTTATATGGGTAGAGATAGGCATTGGGCACCCACTTAAGTTGGGTGGTTGGCCAAAGCCCACTTGTATATATACAATTTTAGATAATGTGAATGGGGGAATTCAATCATTTCTCAAGTGTAAAGATTTATTCTTCTTTTGAGCTCTTACCTTCTTCATTTCTTGGTTATAGGATGCATGCTTGTGTGTGTGGTTCGAATGTTGTGGCTGGAATGTAGTGAGTGTGCATGCTTTCTAGCTTGAGTGAGAGTGTGATTGAGCAAAAGTGGATGTTGTGGCTAGAATGTAGAGAGTGTGCATGCTTTCTAGCTTGAGTGAGAGTGTGATTGAGCAAAAGTGGTTCAGATCAAACAAGAGGGATTGACACATCTCTTTGCCTCTTTGCCTTGGGACTTCCACAATCCAAGACAAGAATTCTAACCACTAACACTATGGTTCCTTTCGCTAGGAGAGAAAGAAGCTTCTTAACATGAACAAATGGCACCGTTGTGCTGTTAAGGTTTGAATTAGTTTTGGTGGATGAGGGAATGAAGTAGAGATAACATCTACTCTAAAGTCTTCTATTTTTCTCATTTGCAAATCCTTGGTTAAATGTTAGGGAGATGTGTTCTAGAGTAGGATTTGAGTTATTTAGAGTGGTTGTGGGTGCGGTGTATAGGAGTGGACTTGTGCTATTTAGAGTGGTTGTGGGTGCTATTTGGGTGTATAGGAGTGGACTTGTGTGATTAGAATAGGCTTTCTTTCTAACCTTAACCTTTCTTATTGATTGATTTGTTCTATTCTTTGTCTCACGAGAGTGACGGAATGAAGAGCAAGCTTTAAGGTAGGGTATCTCTCCACTTGGAGCCTTAGATTAATTAAGAAATTAGTGCACATTAGCATTTTTAGATTTTTAGTTGAGATTATCAAGGCATTAATCTTTGTAGTTGTTGTTTTTAGTAAAACTGAGTATAAAATCATGACATTGGAGTGTTGCTATAAGCACCCTTATCATGTCAAAAAACCAAAAAAAGACATTAAGAAAAATCCTTTAAAAAATCCAAAATCATTTGAAAGCTGTGTTTTTTCCTCTAGAATTTTTGGATCGTCATTAAAACCAGGATTCATCAAATTGTTGAATCTGTGACCATATCATTTGACCAGAGATTAAAAGTGGTTAATGAGGGACTATTAATGATAAATAATCTTCATTTTCACACTTGAGCTTTAAGAAAGGGGGTTGTTAAGGTACCAATCAAATATTCTTTTGTAAAAGGGTATAAAGTTGAGTAAAGACCCATGTTGTACCTAGAAAGTATACAAAAAGTTGAGTGAAGATCCATGCTGTACATAGAAAAATTGATGCCAATTACCATCATTAATGCACAGTTGGATCACACCAATCCCAAATCTGGATCACTGACCCCAATAACAATCTTATTCTGATCGCTTATCAATCCCACCTCAAGAGTTTGGATCGCCAACCCTACTCTAAGATTGTCCCAGAAATCAGATTGTTACTTTTTCGATTGTGCAATTCCAAAGCCAAGTCCCAATCCTACATTCAGATCATCTGAGATCTAGATCACTATCATTACACAAATCATCAATCCAATTCTCGGATCGTCAATACATTATTTGTGGTCTAGATCATTTGTTTTGATATCCAGCTTGTTAGATCACCAATCTAACTAGATTCCGAGAGAGTAGAAAAACAAGAAAAGATTAAAAAACATACTTGAATTATTTATATGCATCTTGCATGTCCTTTATTTTCTCATGTAAGTTTATTGTTTTCTTCTTTAAAAAAACCTTTAAAAATACAAAAACATTATAAAAGGATTATTAAATCCATTAAAAAACTTTTAAAAGCATAAGATCTTCATGAAAAAAAATCTCGGTAATTTTGGTGCTAGATTAAGTGCCCAGACATTTGCGATCACATCGACTCATTACTCAGCCATATTATTCTAACCTAACCTTTGAATACGACACTTTGTCTCATTCTTTGACATTAGGGATTGGTACTAGACCACGTGTGGAGTTGGCCTCCCTTATTTGCACTAGACACTAGTTCAGAAGCAAACCAAGAGTCCTAAGAGACGACATCATTATTATGGGGTATAAACCATGTAAAGCTTCCACTGTGGGTGGGAATAGAGCCTAGTGACGCCATGTATTTATGGGTGAATTACAAGGATGAAAGAGATAAAATAGTGTGCCAAACTTGAAAGAGAATGAGCCATTCATGAGAATGCTAGGAAACAAGTTCACACTCAAAGGACAAGTGAAACCTTTGTGCTATAGTGCTATAGTTATCATCATGAAGCTATGAACATTTTGGTCTACATTGACCATAAATGGGGTGCTCTTGGAGTGATGATCACTTTCACTCCTCTAGTTTTTGATCATTTTTACTGTGCTAATAGGAGCACATGGACCTCATAGAGTCCTCGAGAGTTCAAGAGATGCATTGAGCTAGTTATGACTCAACCTCTAAATGTACAAGTTAACAAATTCTTCTTGGGGAGAGTTCAAGTCGATTAAGATGATATAAGCCAATATGAGGATGCCCAAGGTGAATGCAAAGGGAAACCATAAGTTCTTGGATGCACCCCTAGTCATCAATTAGGTGTTATCATCATGCTAGTGATTAAAACAACGAATGGGAATGATGATGGTAACACATACATCCTAAGAACAGCCGAGGAAGTGAGAAGGATGGAAAGCTCTAGGTAGGGGGAGTCTTCCCATCCAATACAAAACTAGGCCATAGGACTTTAAGGCCTCGCAAAGTTAGGACCTCTCCTAAGGAAATCATCTCAAGACTAGGAAGCACAACAAATGAGAAGAATTTCCTTTCTATTCAAATGACTTGCATACCTAAAGCCGAAGTCAGGATTGTGAATTCCTCCTCTGGAACTAGGGCTTGCTCCGCGGTCTCAACCATAGTTTCCTTGACCAAAGCAACTGTCTTTGCGAATAGATTCTCCAAGGGGTAATATAACACTATCTAGGTGAGGACCGAGGTTGGACGTATCAAGGTCCACCTCATATTGCGTGCATATAATGCCCAAGCATTCATCCATTCTCAAGCCAGCTTCCTTTTCAAGGTCATGAAGAAATAAGTATTCTTCACCTTCCACCACAATGGTGCTCAAGATTCAAGCTCTGGCAGCACCTTGCTCTCCTCGTGTGTGGGGAAGATGGCCCCGCATCTTCTACTACAGCGGGCTATTCACAGATTGTGCACCCTCTGGAAAGTGCTCTCATACATGTTGCTCTTCCACACCAGCACTCGTTCCTACTACCTTTCACTTCCTTGTCATCCCTCAAATACCCTGCCAACTGTAATGTAGGCATCTCTACCTCCTCATCCGAATCCTCGTCTCGCTGAGGAACGCAATAGTGGCGAGCCCACGAGAGGAACCTAGTTCCTAAATTGCCCTTCTGCAACCTCTTCACCTCCTGCTTATTGAAGGTACAATAAGCTCATGCGGGGATGCAGATGTCGATGAAGCGTTCAAGGTGCTGGGTAGGGGCGAGCATATTGTTGAATGTACTTAAGCAGCTCAACAGGCACCCATCGATCATTGGGGCAATGGGGAAAGGAGATGGAGTGGGGAGCCAAGTATTGCTCCATGTATGCAATCTGCATCTCATAATGTTGGGACGCAAGGGCAAGCGAGTTTTCAAAGTCGACTTCATGAGCGAACATGACAAAGAGCTCGCTCTTGCCTGCCCACGGGGTGGTGGAGAGGAACTCACAGAAGTTGTTAAAGTGGGTAGCCATGTGAATGCAAAGAGATAGTGTGAGCTCGTGCTTGGTTTCTATCACGTGAAAATGAGAAAGAAGGCACCTTTGGCTATTTATAGTTAAAATTTAAAGTTTGGCCTTTTCACACTAGACTGCTAGATAAAAAAATCACAGTTTGCAAAAATATTAAGATTTCAATTAAATAAAGATTTGTTAAAAAAGAGCCTGCTACAAAATTACAAGCATGTCATCTAATCTAAAATTGTTATAATGTCTTTATTTTTTGCCTCTCTTGTGACATTTACTTCATGTTGATCTCCATCTCCTTGTTGACTTGAAAGCTCGTCATTGCCTTCACCTTGATCTTGAAACTCTTGCCCCTCATGTGCATCAGAACAGAGGCTATTTTCCCATATACCCAGTTCATCTTCAAGCTCTTCCACATGCCTACTATGTGTTGGTAGGGCTATGCACCTTGTTGCTAAAAATTCAAGGTCCCCCATTTGCCATGATTCTGAGATCATGGTTGTCCCCTCCTTACGCTTCCCAATCTGTAAAAATATAGAAAGTGGCATAATAACCAGAAAGTGTAAGGGTTAATTCTAGACATGTAGTGGAATCAGATATACCTTTATTCTCATCAACTTGAAACTTGACTCTTCCACATTGTCAAAGCCCATGAGGCTAAAGTGTTGACGCAAGTCTGCTAGGCTCCAATGCTTGCTTGTTGCCACTCGCTCAATCCATCCATTTTACATCATCACAGCTACCTCAATAGGCAGGCACAATTTATTTTTCTGAGGCTTGAAGTGGGATCCATGTCCCGTGCTTTTGCATCCATCTTTGGTAGTGCAGACGCATGTACAAAATAGAGCGTGCCTTCAAGAACCTGAAAGACACTGTAGAATCTACTACATTGCACTTGTACACATCACCTTGATGTGACCCCTCATTAACCTCCCAACCCTCTCCTAGTAATCCTTGAATGAGGTCAGTCCGTACCTCCTTACAAATATACATTGTTTTTGTTAGGTGCATTGGCATGGAATTGAACATGTAGCCTCTTACTAGGGCTTGTTCCCACACACACCCTATTCACGTGTATTTTTCAACACCTCCCCTCAAGTGAATACTCCTAGCATACCTGGACCCTATACCAAGTTTCTCTCTTACTTGATAGTCCGTGACTAGTGCCTAGCACACCTCCCCTCAAGTGAATACTCCTAGCACACCTCGACCCTATACCAAGTATCCTTCTTACTTGATAGTCCGCGAGACTAGTGCCTCAAGTCCCTAAACTCATAGCCCTTGACACACACACACACTCTCTCTCTCTATGTGTCCAAGGCTACTACAAGTGCCCGCGACCTTGACTAAAGTGCTCGCACATACATCTACCACATGGCGTACATCATCGGTGTGGCTCAGAGGTGGTTTTACTCTGTTGGGGAAGGTTACATTAGGTTGTGGGGTTTCTCTCTCTCTCTCTCTCTCTCTCTCTCTCTCTCTCTCTCAGATTTTCACATGGCTCCTCACTTCTTGGAGCCTCACATCTTCTCTTGTCCTTAGTCTTCTTGTCGTGTGGCAGCTTCTCTTCACGCGTCCATGTCTTCCTCTTCTTTTAGTCTTCTTGTTGTGGCAGCTTCTCTTCACGTGTCCATGTCTTCCTTCAATGCTTCCTCTAGCTCTTCTTGTCCGTGTTGATCTTCCTCTTGCAAAGAGATGTTCTTCTTCTTTCATGGCTGGGGCCATGAGCTTGACCGTCAGTTCTTGCTCCATGTGAGCAACATGGAGCAAGATGTTTTAATGTATTGTTGATAGTTCTTTTGGGCTTTTGATGTTTATCTTGTGTCATTATGTAATGCAAACCCAAATCTATGCGGGACGTCTTACCTCTTGCCTTATTCTGGAGACAAGGGCACCGTCTGATCCCATTTTTACAATGATGTAATTTCCCTAATACATAACGCATATAGCATTCATTCTTATGCACATTCCCAAATAGAACTCTGGCTGTGAATAATCTTGAATTTGAGTGTGATTTGCAGGCATTAACCAAGGGGTAAATGCAAGATGATGATCACCACAAATGTATCAGCATAATTTTATCACAAATGACATTAAATCAAGGGTAACAAATCTGTACGGAATGGTTGGAGTATCAAACCATCTCCAAATTGCAATTTGAAGTTATAGGAATCTGTATTAGATACTAATGGTTAATTTGAACCCTCAATTGCACCAAAAAATAGTGGTTAGTATACTGAGATTAATCACTTATTAGCAAATTAATCCTATGTTTTGTGTGAAGAAAAGAGAGTATGCGGGGAGTCCAGATCTGAGACCTTAGAGTTCAAATGAGCTCAAATCCTTTCAAGGCCATCAATAGCAATCACTCTAGTAGAGGATTAAGCCAAGAAACACAACATTTGACAAAATATTGAATGCTTAACCTCTATTTTACCAAAGAACACCATATTAGTGAATTTGGGAATTTCCCAACTCCCATTTTTGAATACTTAAAAAAGGGGACATGGATAACATGTTTGTAAGTTTCTCAAAACCCTATCATATGACCTATCGTTGGAAATCGCTTGAAAAATGGAATCTAAAGAGCTATAAAGCGCTCATTTTGGATTAGTGGTGTTCAAGTTATGGTTAATCCAAACTTTTGACCACGTGTCCCAAACTTGTGAGAAATTCCCATATTTTCCAATATGGTGTTAAAGTCACCTGTAGATTTGATGAGGAGCTTGGATCTCACTGTAGACTTGATCAAATCAAAATCTGTCTCTTCACCAGCTTCTAGAGCACCCTTCAAAACCCTTAGGGCCAAGAGGAATTAGAACAATTTGATTTGGAGTAGCAGAGATCTCATTTCTCCTTCAGAAATGTGGCGCCACTGATTTAGCAAAAATTGGCAGTGATTCAAAAATGTGGTGCCAGTGATTTAGCAAAAATTGGCAGCTATGCTTGGCAGTTTGCGATTTTGTTTGAATGGGCTGGTGGGGAGGCTGGCTATGCTTGCCTAGAAGCACTTGCCCTAATGTTGCTCCTGGAGGGAGATCAAGCCCCTCCACTGGCTGGGGGTGTAGAGAGCTAGTTGAAAAGAGGTAAAAATCTTAATTATTTATTATTCCTAATTAGCCAGGTGATTAGCAAGATAATGGGCTCACAAATTGATGGATTCTAGGCTAGGCTCTGTAGCCATGTTAAATTTGTAGCAATGTGATGAGCTATGGTGGATTAAATGCTAGAAACAACATCATTAACAAAGAGATTAGATGATAATTAAGACGTGATTAGTGAGAAATTAACCGATAGCTTAATATAGGCATGGATAATAAAAAACCAGCAAGTTCTCATTAGGCTAATGCCTCAATTTATAGAGTTTACATCCAAGCATCCAATCCCACTGATTTCTCCTTGATTCACTCCACCTCTTTTGCTTGATTCTCTCCACCTCTCCCATAATATCTCCACACCTCCTAAATCTCCTCATGCTACCCTTTATTCTCTCCCTGTAGATACTTCTCACCTTTTCACAGCTTCTCTCACATTTACAGATTCTCTTTTATAGCCTCTTGTTAAGGGCTTGTTCCCACACACACCCTATTCACTTGTATATTTCAACACCTTCCCTCAAGTGAATACTCCTAGCACACCTGGACCCCATACCAAGTTTCCCTCTTACTTGATAGTCCGCAACCAGTGCCTAGCACACCTCCCCTCAAGTGAATACTCCTAGCACACCTAGACCCTATACAAAGTTTCCTTCTTACTTGATAGTCCGCGAGACCAGTGCCTCAAGTCCCTAAACTCATAGTCCTTGACTCTCTCTCTCTCTCTCTCTCTCTCTCTCTCTCTATGTGTCCAAGGCTACTACAAGTGCCCGCGACCTTGACTAAAGTGCCCACACATACATCTACCACATGGCCTACATCATTGGTGGCTCAGAGGTGGTTTTACTCTGTTGGGGCGGTAGGCTACATTGGGTTGTGGGGTTCTCTCTCTCTCTCTCTCTCTCTCTCTCTCTCTCTCTCTCTCTCTCTCTCTCTCTGTCTCAGAGATTTTCGCATGGCTCCTTGGAGCCTCACATCTTCTCTTGTCTTCAATCTTCTTATCGTGGCAGCTTCTGTTCACACGTCCATGTCTTCCTCTTCTTTCAGTCTTCTTGTTGTGGCAGCTTCTCTTTCACGCGTGCATGTCTTCCTTCAATGCTTCCTCTAGCTCTTCTTCTCGGTGTTGATCTTACTCTTGGAAAGAGATGTTCTTCTTCTTTCATGGCTGGGGCCATGAGCTTGATCGTCAGTTCTTGCTCCATGTGAGCAACATGTTTTAATGTATTGTTGATAGTTCTTTTGGTCTTTTGATGTTTATCTTGTGTCATTATGCAATGCAAACCCAAATCTATGCGGGAGGTCTTACCTCTTGCCTTATTCTGGACAAGGACAGTGTCTGATCCCATTTTTACAATGATGTAATGTGCCCAATACATAATGCATATAGCATTCATTCTTATGCACATTCCCAAATACAACTCTGGCTATGAATAATCTTGAATTTGAGTGTGATTTGCAGGCATTAACCAAGGGGTAAATGCAAGATGATGATTACCACAAATTTATCAGCATAATTTTATAATTTTACCAGAAATGACATTAAATCAAGGGTAACAAATCTGTACGGAATGGTTGGAGTATCAAACCATCTCCGAATTGCAATCTGAAGTTATAGGGATCTGTATCAGATACCTAATGGTTAATTTGAACCCTCAATTGCACCAAAAAATAGTGGTTAGTATACTGATTAATCACTTATTAGCAAATTAATCCTTTGTTTTGTGTGAAGAAAAGAGAGTATGCGGGGAGTCCAAATCTGAGGCCTTAGAGTTCAAATATCAAATCCTTTTAAGGCCATCAACAGCAATCAATCTAGTAGAGGATTAAGCCAAGAAACACAAGATTTGACATAACATTGAATGCTTAATCTTTGTTTTACCAAAGTCACCTGCAGATTTGATGAAGAGCTTGATCTCACTGTAGACTTGATCAAATCAAAATCTGTCTTCACCAGCTTGTAGAGCACCCTTGAAAACCCCTAGGGCGAAGAGGAATTAGAGCACTTTGATCTGGAGTAGCAGAGATCTCATTTCTCCTTCCAAAAAATAGTCCTAGCACACCTGGACCCTATACCAAGTTTCCTTCTTACTTGGTAGTCCGCGACCAGTGCCTCAAGTCCCTAAACTCATAGTCCTTGACACTCTCTCTCTCTCTATGTGTCCAAGGCTACTACAAGTGCCCGCGACCTTGACTAAAGTGCTCACACATACATCTACCACATGGCCTACATCATCGATGTGGCTCAAAGGTGGTTTTACTCTGCTGGGGCAGGTTACATTGGGTTGTGGGGTTTCTCTCTCTCTCTCTCTCTCTCTCTCTCTCTCTCTCTCTCTCTCTCTCTCTCTCTCTCTCTCTCTCTCTCTCGCAGAGATTTTCACATGGCTCCTCACTTCTTGGAGCCTCACATCTTCTCTTGTCTTCAGTCTTCTTGTCGTGTGGCAGCTTCTCTTCACGTGTCCATGTCTTCCTCTTCTTTAAGTCTTCTTGTCGTGTGGTAGTAGCACCTCTTCATGCGTCCATGTCTTCCTCTTCTTTCAGTCTTCTTGTTGTGGCAGCTTCTCTTCACGCGTCCATGTCTTCCTTCAATGCTTCCTCTAGCTCTTCTTCTCGGTGTTGATCTTCCTCTTGGAAAGAGATGTTCTTCTTCTTTCATGGCTGGGGCCATGAGCTTGACCGTCAATTCTTGCTCCATGTGAGCAACATGTTTTAATGTATTGTTGACAGTTATTTTGGGCTTTTGATGTTTATCTTGTGTCATTATTGAATGCAAACCCAAATCTATGCGGGAGGTCTTACCTCTTGCCTTATTCTGGACAAAGGTAGTGTTTGATTCCATTTTTACAATGATGTAATGTGCCCAATACATAACCCATATAGCATTCATTCTTATGCACATTCCCAAATATAACTCTGGCTATGAATAATCTTGAATTTGAGTGTGATTTGCAGGTATTAACCAAGGGGTAAATGCAAGATGATGATTACCACAAATTTATCAGCATAATTTTACTTGAAATCACATTAAATCAAGGGTAACAAATCTGTATGGAATGCAAGATGATGATTACCACAAATTTATCAGCATAATTTTACCAGAAATCACATTAAATCAAGGGTAACAAATCTTTATGGAATGGTTAGAGTATCAAACCATCTCTGAATTACAATCTGAAGTTATACGGATCTGTATCAGATACCTAATGGTTAATTTGAGCCCTCAATTTCACCAAAAAATAGTGATTAGTACTGATTAATCATTGATTAGTAAATTAATCCTCTATTTTGTGTGCAGAAAATAGAGTATACGGTGATGCGGTGAGACCAGATCTGAGGCCTTAGAGTTCAAATGAGCTCAAATCCTTTCAAGGCCATCAATAGCAATTAGTCTAGTAGAGTATTAAGCCAAGAAACATAAGTTTTGACCAAACATTGAATGCTTAATCTCTGCTTTACCAAAGTCACCTCTGCAGATTTGATGAAGAGCTTGGATCTCACTGTAGACTCGATCAAATCAAAATCTGTCTTCACCAGCTTGTAGAGCACCCTTGAAAACCCCTAGGGGCAAGAGGAATTAGAGAAATTTGATCTGGAGCAGTAGAGATCTCATTTCTCCTTCAGAAATGTGGCGTCAGTAATTTAGCAAAAATTGGCAGCTACACTTGGCGGTTTGCGATTTTGTTTGAATGGGCTGGCTTGGACTGTGGGGAGGCTGGCTATGCTTACCTAGAAGCACTTGCCCTAATGTTGCTCCTGGAGGGAGATCAAGCCCCTCCACTAGCTGGGAGTGTAGAGAGCTAGTTGAAAAGAGGTAAAAATCTTAATTATCTACTAATCCTAATTAGCCAAGTGATTAGCAAGATAATAAGCTCACAGATTGATGAATTCTAAGCTAGGCTCTGATACCATGTTAAATTTGCAGAGCAATGTGATGAGCTATGGTGGATCAAATGCTAGAATCAACATCATTAACAAAGAGATTAGATGATAATTAAGATGTGATTAGTGATTTGATAGCTTTATGTAGGCATGGATAATCAAAAACTAGCAAGTTCTCATTAGGCCAATGCCTCAATTTATAGAGTTTACATCCAAGCATCCAATCCCACTGATTTCTCCTTGATTCACTCCACATCTTTTGGTTGATTCTCTCCACGTCTCCCAGAATATATCCACACCTCCTAAATCTCCTCATGCTACTCTTTATTCTCTCCCAGTAGATACTACTCACCTTTTCACAGCTTCTCTCACATTTACAGATTCTCTTTTACAACCTCTTGCTAAGGGCTTGTTCCCGCTCACACCCTATTCACTTATATATTTCAACACCTCCCGTCAAGTGAATACTCCTAGCACACCAGGACCCTATACCAAGTTTCCCTCTTACTTGATAGTCCGCGACCAGTGCCTAGCACACCTCCCCTCAAGTGAATAGTCCTAGCACACCTGGACCCTATACCAATTTTCCTTCTTACTTTTTAGTCCGCGACCAGTGCCTCAAGTCCCTAAACTCATAGTCCTTGGCACTCTCTCTCTCTCTCTCTCTATGTATCCAAGGCTACCACAAGTGCCTGCGACCTTGACAAAAGTGCTCACATATACATCAACCACATGGCCTACATCATCGGTGGCTCAGAGGTGGTTTTACTTTGTTGGGGCAGGTTACATTGGGTTGTGGGGTTTCTCTCTCTCTCTCTCTCTCTCTCTCTCTCTCTCTCTCTCTCTTTGAGATTTTCACATGGCTCCTCACTTCTTGGAGCCTCACATCTTCTCTTGTCTTCAGTCTTTTTGTCGTGGTAGCTTCTCTTCACGCGTCCATGTCTTGCTCTTCTTTCAGTCTTCTTTCAGTCTTCCTGTTGTGGCAGCTTCTCTTTACGAATCCATGTTTTCCTTCAATTCTTCCTCTAGCTCTTCTTCTCGGTGTTGATCTTCCTCTTGGAAAGAGATGTTCTTCTTCTTTCATGGCTGGGGCCATGAGCTTGACCGTCAGTTCTTGCTCCATGTGAGCAACATGTTTTAATGTATTGTTGACAGTTCTTTTGGGCCTTTGATGTTTATCTTGTGTCATAATGCAATGCAAACCCAAATCTATGCGGGAGGTCTTACCTCTTGCCTTATTCTGGACAAGGGATGTAAGATCCCTGTCCCCACCACGCAACAAATTCAGGGGTGCTAGCAGCGGAAGTAGCACTTCTTGCACGGGGCAAGGTCCCACACTCAGGGCCTCGCCCACGGATATCCGAACAAGAGACTAATCCATGGGTTGTTCCAAAATCGAATCCGAAAAAACTTCCCTTGCCCGAAAGCAGGGGCAATTCCTCCAGGATAACGTTTCTCTAACGTAGTCAAAAGCCTTAACTAACTGAACGAGCTGCAGTTATACCCTCGGTATATACGGGTAGTCATGGTCCTTGGAATTATAAGGTAAATACCATCATGTCTAGGCCTCAAGCAAGTTAGGAATTCCATAAATTTACGGTACTTCCATCTGAAGACCCAATTACCAATTTATGAGTTTCAGTCTGAATAACAATTTATATAAATTTATCACACAATTTCAACCTTTTTCTGCTACTTCATCAATTTTTGACATTTTGGGCTTCTAAGTTGATCCACTTTAGCTAATTTTGCTCTGATAGGCTGTGAGATCCCTATCCCCACCATGCAACGAATTCAGGGGTGCTAGCAGTGAAAGTAGCACTTCTTGCGCGGGACAGGGTCCCACACTCAGGGCCTCGCCCACCATGGATATCTGAACAAGAGACTAATCCATCGATTCTTCCAAAACCAAACCCAAAAAAACTTTCCTTGCCCGGAAAGCACGGGCGATTCCTCCAAGAGAACGTTTCTCTAACGTAGTCAAAAGCCTTAACTAACTGAACTGATCTAAATGAACCCGTAAGTCCCATAGTCAGATCAGGGAAAAGATTACACTTGGATCATAGAGACCAACGCTTTTTCCTCATTGAGAGGCACAACCGTTGATTCTTTTATAAGAACAATTTTTGTCCAGGATTTACTTCATCTATCGTACCATAACAGAATTGAGTCTCAATTTAGGGATCCATCAGTCCAACCTAACCCCATCCAGTCCCATGGGTCAGCCAACCCCCAACCACTGTAGTGATAGGATCCAATTAGGAATTTGGTTAGGTTTTGTCCCGGGTACCAGGGAAAAGAGTTCCCAGGCCCCCTAGTCGGATATTCATGCAAACTTAAACTAGTCACACCACTTACACACCCAATATGAAATTGCCTTTTTCACAGAACCAGCTGTCTTTAAAAACAATCATTTAATGAAACCATGGTGTCACTGATCATAATCCTCAAAATCTCTGGTTAAATCCTTATTTCCAATCATTCCTTCATCGGTGTACTTATGGCATCATTGGTAACCAGAACGCACACCACCTGTCCACTCATCACGGGCCTTTTCGATAGTTCCTAGCTCATAGTAATCGGCAATATATTCACATATCAAAATTGAATCTCCGTTGAAGATCAGCAAGATCAACCAACGGGTCCATATAAAAGAGCCATGGACTCATTCGTTCAGGACCAACAAGGTCAATCAACCAGATCCATGCCCGAATTCAGAAAACAACTCTTACTCCTTGTTCCAATATCTTCCACGACACACGTGTGGGTATCGTCACGGCGACCCAGAGCCCGAGCACCGTATGGTCAGCACCCTCTAGGATCCTTCACAGGTGACCTAGCTTTTCACTCATAGGCCGCTTCCTTGGTCCCCATCCACCGTACCGGAAGCTCACCATTTAAAAAATCAAACCGAGGCTGGTCAAGACCTCGGTGGACCTTGCTACGCGAGACGTCCTCCGTTGACTCTCCGTCAGCTATTGCAACTTTATCAGCTAGGTCTCCACGACCTCATTCACAAGACGGTCAAAATGCTTCCCCAGCATTCTTGACATAAAATAGTCATTTAAAAACAGGTCATAAATACAATTTCTATAACGAACTCTCGTCATTCCACAATAATCAACATTACTTAATCCACATTCATTTCATATAAATTCCCATTCTCATCCAATCACATCATTTTTCATCTCATCACTTCTTTCCTCAAATATCCTCATCATCAAATCTCATCCACTCGCATTTACCCATATCCACATCTTATCACATCACATTCATTCACATCTCATCCATTCAGACCATATCACATTCACTCACATCACATCTCATTCAGACCACATCACTTTCACTCACGTCACATCTCATTCAGACCACATCACATTCACACATCATATCTTATTTAGACCACATCACATTCACTCACATCACATCTCATTCAGACCACATCACATTCATTCACAACACATCTCATTCATACCACATCACATTCATTCACAACACATCTCATTCAGAACACATCACATTCATTCACATCTATCCCGATTCATATCCCATCACATCCAGTCACATCCCATATCATTCATTCACATGATTCACATGACATCACATCCATTCACATCCCATACCATTCATTCTCATCCCGATTCACAGGCTATCACATTCATTCACATCCCTTTTCATTCATTCACATACTGACTCACATGCCATCACATTCATTCACATCTCTTATCACATCCCAATTCACAGGCTATCACATTCATTCACATCCCTTATCATTCATTCACATCTTGACTCACATGCCATCACATTCATTCACATCCCTTATCATTCATTCACATCCCATATCATTCATTCACATCCCTTATCATTCATATCTATCCAATTTACATCACATCTCATCGCCTCTATTCTCCTTCATATTCATCACATTCACTCCACATATATTCTTCCATATACATCCACATCCATTCTTCACATACATCCACTTCCATCCCATATCATTCATTTACATCGACTTCCATCCCATATCATTTACATCCTGAATCACATGACCTCATCACTTCTATTCACATCACATCTATCCATCCATTCATTCACAATTATCAGATTCACATCACATCTATCCATCCATTCATTCACATTTATTTGATTCACATCACATCTATCCATCCATTCATTCATATTTATTTGATTCACATCACATCTATCCATCCATTCATTCTTTTATAAAAATCACTTCAGTGGTTGGGAATAACACTTTTATAAAAATCCTTTTATACATCTATTTATGCATAAATTCAATTTTAAGAAAAATAACACTTTCGAAATAGAAATAAATCCTTTATGCATCTTTCTATGTATAAAATAAAATTTAATAAGAATAACTCTTTTGAAATAACACTTTCGAAATAGAAATAAATCCTTTATGCATCTTTCTATGCATAAAATAAAATTTAATAAGAATAACTCTTTTGAAATAAAAATAAATTTCTTTATGCATCTTTCTATGCATAAAATTAAAATTAATGAGAATAACTCTTTTGAAATAAAAATAAATTCCTTTATGCATCTTCCTATGCATAAAATCAAAATTAATAACTCTTTTGAAATAAAAATAAATTCTTTATGCCTCTTTCTATATGCATAAAATCAATTTTGATGAAAGTAATACTTTTATAATAAAAAAAATTCTTTTATGCATCACTTTATGCATAAAAATCAATATTGGTGAAAGTAACACTTTTATAATAAAAAAATTCTTTTATGCATAAAAATCAATATTGGTGAAAGTAACACTTTTATAATAAAAAATTTCTTTTATGCATCACTTTATGCATAAAAATCAATATTGGTGAAAGTAACACTTTTATAATAATAAAATTCTTTTATGCATCACTTTATGCATAAAAATCAATATTGGTGAAAGTAACACTTTTATAATAATAAAATTCTTTTATGCATCACTCTATGCATAAAAATCAATACTGGTGAAAGTAACACTTTTATAATTAAATTTTTTTTATGCATCACTTTATGCATAAAAATCAATATTGGTGAAAGTAACATTTTTATAATAATAAAAATTCTTTTATGCATCACTTTATGCATAAAAATCAATATTGGTGAAAGTAACACTTTTATAATAAAAAAATTCATCACTTTATACATAAAAATCAATATTGGTGAAAGTAACACTTTTATAATAAAAATATGTCCAATATGCATCTTTTTATGCATAGAAATTAATTCTAATGAAAATAACATTTTTATAATAAAAATATTTCCAATATGCATCTTTCTATGCATAGAATGAAAATAACACTTTTAGAATACACGAATGGAGGTGATTACTCCTTTTGAATAACATAAAGATAAAACTTATTTCCACAAAATTTAAGAAAATTTTGCCATAACCTCCTTTGTATGGCTGACCATTTCTCAATTTTTACATTCTAAATCTACTTAGAATTTACCCCAAGATGAATTTAGCACTCTAATTTAATCAATTCCCATTTTTTAAGAGAAAACAATACAAAAATTTTAACTCTATTTATTCGATTACACATCTTGGATAAAGAAGGGCTGAATTCAATGAAGAGAAGGGGGAAGCCTTTCCATCAAGGCATAACATCCAATTCAATTTAAAAGAAGGAAGAAATCATAAAACCATAGAATAGAATTAGAAAAAAGTAGAATTTCTAACTTACATGGAGTTTTGTGAGCTATCCTTTGGCTTGAGGGATTGAGGGTTCTACTCTTGCTTGGATCAAGAGTGGCCCACCAATTCTTTGTAGAGGAAATAGTCAAAAACAAGTGAACTATTAATGAATTCAATGTTTTTGGCTCTGGGGTGGAGTAGAGTAACAGTGCATAAAATACTATTAAGCTTTCACAAAGGGGGAGGCTTCTATTTATAGGAAAAAGTGAGCCTCTAACCAAGCAAACTGATTCTAGAATTTTCAAGATCAGTTTGGTCACTTTTTGACCATTTTTAGGTCAGTTTAGCTTACTTTTTGGTTCTAGTTGAAACAGGAGAGAGGAGAGATAAAATATCTCATTATTTGAGAGTTTAAAACTCCACCATACATGTGAAATAGGTGCCTCCTTTATGAGGGGAATTTCCCCACACTGAGGTGTCAAAAATGCACCATTTCCTCTAAATATCTCTTATTTTTTAACTAATAACCTTGTCCTTAGTCAACTCTTCATCTTATGTGAGTATTTACTCATTTTTGGGGGGATTTTCTTTATTTCTTCAATTTATCTCCTCCCTACATTTGGATTAATCTAATTGTCCCCTCAGAACCTTAATCTAAAATTTTCAAAAAATCTAGACCCTTAGGCGGCTAAGGCCTTTTGAACAGATTATAATTTATTTCTAATGCACCTTCTGAAATTCTTTTTGAACTTCTGTTTCGGGGGAATTTATTTTAATAAGAAGAAATATTTTTCCATCCAAAAATATCTAAAAATTGAATAACTTCTCTCTAGAATATTTTCTCTCTCTAAGCCAAAATAGGTAGAAACAAGATCTGTTAATATTATGACAAGGGGAATGATTACAGGGGGAGATATTGGACATCTTGAGGGGCTGGGGGAGGAATCTTACAAGGGTAGTGTCTGATCCCATTTTTACAATGATGTAATGTGCCCAACACATAACGCATATCGCTTTCATTCTTATGCACATTCCCAAATACAACTCTGGCTATGAATAATCTTGAATTTGAGTGTAATTTGTAGGCATTAAGCAAGCGATAAATGCAAGATGATGATTACCACAAATTTATCAGCATAATTTTACTAGAAATGACATTAAATCAAGGGTAACAAATCTGAAGTTTTAGGGATCTATATCAGATACCTAAGGGTTAATTTAAACCCTCAATTATACCAAAAATAGTGATGAGTACTGATTAATCGTTGATTAGCAAATTAATCCTCTGTTTTGTGTGCATAAAAACAGAGTATGCGGGGAGTCCAAATCGGAGGCCTTAGAGTTCAAATTAGCTCAAATCCTTTCAAGGCCATCAATCCTCTGTTTTGTGTGTAGAAAAACAGAGTATGTGGGGAGTCCAAATCCGAGGCCTTAGAGTTCAAATTAGCTCAAAACCTTAGAGTCCAGATCCAA
The DNA here is from genome assembly GCF_041138505.1 of Cibotium barometz. Taxonomy (NCBI): domain Eukaryota; kingdom Viridiplantae; phylum Streptophyta; class Polypodiopsida; order Cyatheales; family Cibotiaceae; genus Cibotium; species Cibotium barometz. The sequence goes on from NC_141049.1 coordinate 27,505,216, forward strand.
GGCCTTAGAGTTCAAATTAGCTCAAATCCTTTCAAGGCCATCAATAGCAATTAGTCTAGAAGAGTATTAAGCCAAGAAACACAAGATTTGACCAAACATTGAATGCTCAATCTCTGTTTTACCAAAGTCACCTGCAGATTTGATGAAGAGCTTGGATCTCACTGTAGACTTGATCAAATCAAAATCTATCTTCACCGGCTTGTAGAGCACCCTTGAAAACCCCTAGGGCCAAGAGGAATTAGAGAAATTTGATCTGGAGCAGTAGAGATCTCATTTCTCCTTCACAAATGTGGCGCCAACGATTTAGCAAAAATTGGCAGCTACGCTTGGCGGTTTGCAATTTTGTTTGAATGGGCTGGACTATGGGGATTCTGGCTATGCTTGCTTAGAAGGATTTGCCCTAATGTTGCTCCTGGAGGGAGATCAAGCCCCTCCACTGGCTGGGGGTGTAGAGAGCTAGTTGAAAAGAGGTAAAAAAAACTTAATTATCTACTAATCCTAATTAGCTAGGTGATTAGCAAGATAATGGGCTCACAAATTGATGGATTCTAGGCTAGGCTCTAATACCATGTTAAACTTACAGCAATGTGATGAGCTATGGTGGATTAAATGCTAGAATCAACATCATTAACAAAGAGATTAGATGATAATTAAGACGTGATTAGTGAGCAATTAACTGATAGCTTAATATAGGCATGGATAATCAAAAGCTAGCAAGTTCTCATTAGGCCAATGCCTCGATTTATAGAGTTTAGATCCAAGCATCCAATCCCATTGATTTCTCTTTGATTCACTCCACCTCTTTTGCTTGATTCTCTCCACCTCTCCACACCTCCTAAATCTCCTCATGCTACCCTTTATTCTCTCTCAGTAGATACTTCTCACCTTTTCACAGCTTCTCTCACATTTACAAATTCTCTTTTACAGCCTCTTGTTGCTAAGGGCTTGTTCCCGCACACACCCTATTCACTTGTATATTTCAACACTCCCCTCAAGTGAATACTCCTAGCACACCTAGACCCTATACCAAGTTTTCCTCTTACTTGATAGTCTGCGACCAGTGCCTAGCACACCTCTCCTCAAGTGAATACTCCTAGCACACCTGGACCCTATACCAAGTTTCCTTCTTACTTGATAGTCCGCGACCAGTGCCTCAAGTCCCTAAACTCATAGTCCTTGACACACTCTCTCTCTCTCTCTCTATTTGTCCAAGGCTACTACAAGTGCCGCGACCTTGACTAAAGTGCTCACACATACATCTACCACGACCTACATCATCGATGGCTTAGAGGTGGTTTTACTCTGTTGGGGCAGGTTTACATTAGGTTGTGGGGTTTCTCTCTCTCACTTAGAGATTTTCACATGGCTCCTCACTTCTTGGAGCCTCACATCTTCTCTTGTCTTCAGTCTTCTTTTCGTGGGGCAGCTTTTCTTCATGCGTCCATGTCTTCCTCTTCTTTCAGTCTTCTTGTTGTGGCAGCTTCTCTTCACATGTCCATGTCTTCCTTCAATGCTTCCTCTAGCTCTTCTTCTCGGTGTTGATCTTCCTCTTGGAAAGAGATGTTTCTTCTTCTGTCATGGCTGGTGGGGCCATGAGCTTGACCGTCAGTCCTTGCTCCATGTGAGCAACATGTTTTAATGTATTGTTGACAGTTCTTTTGGGCTTTTGATGTTTATCTTGTGTCATTATGTAATGCAAACCCAAATCTATGCGGGAGGTCTTACCTCTTGCCTTATTCTGGACAAGGGCAGTGTCTGATCCCATTTTTACAATGATGTAATGTGCCCAATACATAATGCATATAGCATTCATTCTTATGCACATTCCCAAATACAACTCTGGCTGTGAATAATCTTGAATTTGAGTGTGATTTGCAGGAATTAACCAAGGGGTAAATGCAAGATGATGATTACCATAAATTTATCAGCATAATTTTACCAATAATCACAATAAATCAAGGGTAACAAATCTGTACGGAATGGTTGGATTATCAAACCATCTCTGAGAATTGCAATCTGAAGTTATAGGGATCTGTATCAGATACCTAATGGTTAATTTGAACCCTAGTACTGATTAATCACTGATTAGCAAATTAATCCTCTATTTTGTGTGCAAAAAACAGAGTGTAGGGAGTCTAGATCTGAGGCCTTAGAGTTCAAATGAGCTCAAATCCTTTCAAGGCCATCAATAGCAATTAGTCTAGTAGAGGATTAAGCCAAGAAACACAAGATTTGACCAAACGTTGAATGCTTAATCTCTGTTTTACCAAAGTCACATGCAGATTTGATGATGAAGAGCTTGGATCTCACTGTAGACTTGATCAAATCAAAATGTATCTTCACCATCTTGTAGAGCACCCTTGAAAACCCCTAGGGACAAGAGGAATTAGAGCAATTTGATCTGGAGCAGCAGAGATCTCATTTCTCCTTTAGAAATGTGGCGCCAGCGATTTAGCGAAAATTGGCAGCTACGCTTGGCAGTTTGTGATTTTGTTTGAATGGGATGGGGACTGTGGGGAGGCTGGCTATGCTTGCCTAGAAGCACTTGCCCTAATGTTGCTCCGGGACGGAGATCAAGCCCCTCCCCCACTGGCTGGGGGTGTAGAGAGCTAGTTGAAAAGAGGTAAAAAAAACTTAATTATCTACTAATCCTAATTAGCCATGTGATTAGCAAGATAATGGGCTCACAAATTGATGGATTCTAGGCTAGGCTCTGATACCATGTTAAATTTGCAGCAATGTGATGAGCTATGGTGGATCAAATACTAGAATCAACATCATTTTAACAAAGAGATTAGATTATAATTAACATGTGATTAGTGAGCAATTAACTGATAGCTTAATGTAGGCATGGATAATCAAAAACCAGCAAGTTCTCATTAGGCCAATGCCTCAATTTATAGAGTTTACATCCAAGCATCCAATCCCACTGATTTCTCCTTGATTCACTCCACCTCTTTTGCTTGATTATCTCCTCATGCTACCCTTTATTTTCTCCCAATAGGTACTTCTCACCTTTTCACATCTTCTCTCACATTTACAGATTCTCTTTTATAGCCTCCTGCTAAGGGCTTGTTCCCGCACATACCCTATTCACTTGTATATTTCAACACCTCCCCCCCTCAAGTAAATACTCCTAGCACACTTGGACCCTATACCAAGTTTTCCTCTTACTTGATAGTCCACGACCAATGCCTAGCACACCTCCCCTCAAGTGAATACTCCTAGCACACCTGGACCCTATACCAAGTTTCCTTCTTACTTGATAGTCCGACGAGTGCCTCAAGTCCCTAAACTCATAGTCCTTGACACACACACTCTCTCTCTATGTGTCCAAGGCTACTACAAGTGCCCGCGACCTTGACTAAAGTGCTCACACATACATCTACCACATGGCCTACATCATCGGTGGCTCAGAGGTGGTTTTACTCTGTTGGGGCGGGTTACATTGGGTTGTGGGGTTTCTCTCTCTCTCTCTCTCTCTCTCTCTCTCTCTCTCTCTCTCTCTCTCTCTCTCTCTCTCTCTCTCTCTCTCTCTCTCTCTCTCTCAGATTTTCACATGGCTCCTCACTTCTTGGAGCCTCACATCTTCTCTTGTCTTCAGTCTTCTTGTCGTGGCAGCTTCTCTTCACGTGTCCATGTCTTCAGTCTTCTTGTCGTGGCAACTTCTCTTCACGCATCCATGTCTTCCTCTTCTTTCAGTCTTCTTGTTGTGGCAGCTTCTCTTCACGCGTCCATGTCCTCCTTCAATGCTTCCTCTAGCTCTTCTTCTCGGTGTTGATCTTCCTCTTGGAAAGAGATGTTCTTCTTCTTTCATGGCTGGGGCCATGAGCTTGACTGTTAGTTCTTGCTCCATGTGAGCAACATGTTTTAATGTATTGTTGACAATTCTTTGGGCTTTTGATGTTTATCTTGTGTCATTATGCAATGCAAACCCAAATCTATGTGAGAGGTCTTACCTCTTGCACGCCTTATCCTGGACAAAGGTAGTTTCTGATCCCATTTTTACAATAATCTAATGTGTCCAATACATAACGCATATAGCATTCATTCTTATGCACATTCCCAAATACAACTCTGGCTGTGAATTATCTTGAATTTGAGTGTGATTTGCAGGCATTAACCAAGGGGTAAATGCAAGATGATGATTACCATAAATTTATAAGCATAATTTTACCAGAAATCACATTAAATCAAGGGTAATAAATCTGTACGAGATGGTTGGAGTATCAAACCATCTCCGAATTACAATATGAAGTTATAGGGATCTGCAATTGCACCAAAAAATAGTGATTGGTATTGATTAGCAAATTAATCCTGTGTTTTGTGTGCAAAAAACAGAGTATGCGGGGAGTCCAGATCTGAGGCCTTAAAGTTCAAATGATCTCAAATCCTTTCAAGGCCATCAATAGCAATTAGTCTAGTAGAGGATTAAGCAAGAAACATAAGATTTGACCAAACATTGAATGCTTAATCTCTGTTTTACCAAAGTCCTACAGATTTGATGTGAAGAGCTTGGATCTCACTGTAGACTTGATCAAATCAAAATGTATCTTCACCAGCTTGTAGAGCACCCTTGAAAACCCCTATGGCCAAGAGGAATTAGAGCAATTTAATCTGGAGCAGCAGAGATCTCATTTCTCCTTCAGAAATGTGGCGTCAGTGATTTAGCAAAAATTGGCAAGTACGCTTTTGGCGGTTTGCGATTTTGTTTGAATGGGCTGGACTGTGGGGAGGCTGGCTATGCTTGCCTCCACTGGCTGGCGGTGTAGAGAGCTAGTTGAAAAGAGGTAAAAATCTTAATTATCTACTAATCCTACTTAGCCAGATGATTAGCAAGATAATGGGCTCACAAATTGATGGATTCTAGGCTAGGCTCTGATACCATGTTAAATTTGCAGCAATGTGATGAGCTATGGTGGATCAAATGCTAGAATCAATATCATTAACAAAGAGATTAGATGATAATTAAGATGTGATTAGTGAGCAATTAACTCTGATAGCTTAATGTAGAGATGGATAATAAAAAACCAGCAAGTTCTCATTAGGCCAATGCCTCAATTTATAGAGTTTACATCCAAGCATCCAATCCCACTGATTTCTCCTTGATTCACTCCACCTCTTTTGCTTGATTCTCTCCAGCTCTTTTGCTTAATTCTCTCCATCTCTCCCAAAATATCTCCACACCTCCTAAATATCCTCATGCTACCCTTTATTCCTCCCAATAGATACTGCTCACCTTTTCACAGCTTCTCTCACATTTACAGATTCTCTTTTACAGCCTCTTGCTAAGGGCTTGTTCCCGCACACACCCTATTCACTTGTATATTTTCATCATATTTACAAATGACAGAATGGGAGAGAGAGAGAGAGAGAGAGAGAGCTTCCCTTTTGTATATGAGAGAGAGAAGCCATCTTGATAAAGATAATAGAGGAGAGGTGTGCTTTTCATCGTTTTGCACTCTGTGGTAATTAATGAGGGTTCTATCCCCCCTTGAACTTTAATATAGCACAAGCCGGTGATGAGGTAGGACTCTCCCCCCAATTCCTGGCCAGAATGGGTGAGGCAAGAGCCAATTTCGTGTTCAAGAATGGGGGGCTAGGGGGTTCCCGCTTGTCATGCCCCAATGCCCCCTACTCAAGAAAGGACAAAGAGCTTCCCAAAGCTTGATTGGTTACATTTTTTAAGTCTATTTTGATTGGTTATAGTTTTCAAGGCTCTGATTACACTACTCAATAAAAGATAAAAAATATTCCCATATCTTGATTGGATACATTTTTTAAGACTACTTTGATTGGTTATAGTTTTCAAAGCTCCTGATTATATTATTGTACTATTGTATGATGTATGGCCATGATTCATCTAGATGGGGAATTATTTAGTTCTCTCTTACAAGGAAGCTTATAATTGTGGAGAGACTTATCTGAGTAAATGAATGGGTAGCTTACAAGCTCAATTCAAAGAGCCAGATCAAACTGGATTTCCACCCAACCTAAAACTAAACAAGGATTGCCCAAATTTCCCATGAATAAGTTGGGAGACTACTTTGAGAGTACTATTATGAATAAGTTGGGACAGTACTTTGAGAGTGATATTATGAATGTTGTACTACCCACTTAGTACAAAGCAGGTAACTACAACTTTGGATGGTGGTGCTAGAATTAGCATACTCCAAGAGCTACTCCAAATCATAGGGAAGCTTAGAACTAGTTAAAATAAGCTTGATGGTGAGTGAAACTTATGGAAGTCCTTAAGGACATAAATTTGGGATGAGCTCTCTTATGTGGTAATGAACTTCCAACACAAGGGATCTTACAACATGATCCTTGAAAGTCCTTACATAGATGATGCAAGACCGGTACATGATTGGGACACCAATCATATTTACTTATGTTAGGGTGGTGCTAGAATTAGCATACTCCAAGAGCAACTCCAAATCCTAGGGAAGCTTAGAACTAGCTGAAAAAATCTTGATGGTGAGTGAAAATTATGGAAGTCCTTAAGGACGTAAATTTGGGATGAGCCCTCTTATGTGGTAATGAACTTCCAACATAAGGGATATTATAACAAGATGAAAGTCCTTACATGGATGATGCAAGGTTAGTACACCAATCATATTTACATATGCTAGGGTGAGTAAACATTTAAAATAAATCTAAAAATGTGGAAGACCAATATTATTATAAAATAAATCAAAAAAATTGGAAGATATTCTGATAGAATCAGTTAGAAATAACCCCTCATACCAATTGCTCGATAGTGAATATGAGGAACCCAAATATGTGCCTCTTCTATAGCTTGACATCTCCAAGGATTAGATTCATTTTTTTACACCAAAGACACTCTCATGTAGATGCTTCGAACTAGATTCACAAGCCATGATGGGATTGAGATAACCTCCTTGTACATGCTAAGATCTATTGCTTTCCTTGAGCCACTAAGTGACAACGTGTCATGACAAGGTATTGATTCTTGTTTGAAGAGAGCACCTATGCAAATTAACCTCCATTGGCTATGACATGTTGAGGTGGTGGATTGGCACAATACCTACACTAAACTATGGAAATTTGACCTTGATTGATCACAATTTTATCCAACCCGATGGCCACAGAAAGTGACTCAAAGCCTTCTAGTTCTGAGTAGCTAAAGCTCTTCCACTCAACAAAGTCAAAGCTAGAGTAGAGATAGAAGCCAAACTAAGAGAGCTTGTAGAAGCCAAAGATGGAAAATATATTAGGTAAGTGCTTGAACACTTTCAATCATACAACATTAGGTAAGTGCCTGAACACTCTCAATCCTACAACATTAGGGACATAGTAGTTCACTATGAAAGAAAGCTTAAAGGAGTCATGGCGGAGAGCCACAGACCTCCTATGATGGATCCATTAAGGTCAAATTTCAATTTCGGTAGCCCAAGACCCTAAACTTGTTGAATCTTTTCAAGAGATATTGGTGTTGATGAAAATACTTGGCATGTGGAACTCTAACATATCCTCCCTATTATTAAAGATGGTGGAGTTTTGTATCACTCTATATCAGGATCTGAAACTCAGCACTATTAGATGTAGAGGGTGAGCATACATAGCAGTAGTGTCAGAAAGCTCTTATGTTTGGCATGATATGATTTTAATAAACTTTTTGATACTATTAATTTTACAAAATTAGGCATGTAAAGTGCATGCATTTAAACTTTATACATGACATTATTCCATAGCTTAAACCCAATCGGTTCAATTCTAGATTCTTGCACATATTCTCTAGAGAGAGAAAAATAAGATGTTATATTGGTTTTTAAGGGTTTTTTTTCTTAGGGGTTTAGCTAGCTATCTTACTACCAATTTTGAAGGTTAACTAGATATTAGTAGATGCCTAATTGGATTGTTTTTTGGGATTTTGGTATGTTTCATGTTTAATGAAGGAAGTAATGCATCTATGTAGAAAACACAAGAATTGAACATATAACTCAAGTTTTTAAGCTTCTAAATGATTTTTTCAAAGTGCTAAATACTTGTATTCACTCCAATTAATCAAGTAAATACTTTTATTCTATATAATTAAGTAATTTCCTAGCCTAACCATGCACAAAAGCTAGAAAATTATAGATTTATCTCGTCAAAATTTTTTGAAATGAATATAATAAAAAGAATACATAAATAAAACACAAAAATCAATCATACATTAGACTCCAAAACCATATGCATTTTGAGGTGTGACCCTCTAAGTAACACTGGGCAACTTTGGGGTAGGCCTAATAGTGATAGATACTAGAATGAGGTGTATTTTTTTGGCGAGCATTTTTGAGCAAGCGCTTTTTCGTGTTCAGGTGAGCAGTTTCTCTCTCTACACTTGTCTACTTCTCTCCCTCTACTATGACATCTACGAGATGTTAAGCACTACACACCATGGGCCAGTATCATTGTTCAACTCATTTACAAAGACATCGTATTATGATCTAAAACTTCCATTACATTCCAATTCAAATTTTACAAGGCCACAGCATTACATGACAAACACCTATGGGTACTTGAACACACACAACAATATATGAAAGCATGTGTGTACACAATGTTTTTTACTTCCATGGGCCACTATCATTACAACTCATTTAGACAACACCATATTATAATCTAAAACCTGTATTGTATTCCAAAGCTTATTTACAGATCACAGTATTACATGGCAAACTTTGGCCAAGATGTTGAAGACACAACTATCATTGCTACTTTTTCACAAAGACACCATAGAGAGATGCAACTTCCGTTTTATTTTAAATAAAAATAGCAATATTATAGCATATTATGACAAACACCTGCAACTATGTTGAGCACGAATGTGATTTTTGAGGGAGCTTTTCTTGGTTGCCCTCTCTCTCTACTTGAACAATCTCTCTCTAACTATTACCACCACCATCTCCACCCACCACCGCCCAACCCATCCCACACCACTAACCTTGCTCCTTCCTTTCTCTCTCTATCTATTGCCACCATCCCTTCCTCTCCCTCCCTCCCTTTCACTCTCCCACCCTCCCTCCCTCTCACTCTCCTTTATCTCCCTCTCCCTCTCTCCCTTTAACTCTCCCCCTCTCACTCGCTCGATCCTTCTCTTTACTCACTCTCTCTATCCTCCACCTCTCACTCTCTCTATCCTTCCCCCTCTCTCTCTCTATATCCTTCTCTTGGCTCTTGCTCTCTCTCTCTCTCTCTCTCTCTCTCTCTCACTTCCTCTATCCTTATCTTTGCTAACTCTCTCTATCATTCGCTCTCTCTAGTAGCTCTCTCTATCCTCACCCCCTCTCTCTCTCTCCTTCATTTCCCTCTCCCTCCCTCCATTTCACTCTTCCACCCTCCCTCACTCTCCTTGTCCCACCCTCTTCCCTCCCCCCCCCTCTCTCTCTCTCTCTCCTTCATTTCCCTCTCTCTCTCTCTCTCTCTCTCTCTCTCTCTCTCTCTCCTTCATTTCCCTCTCCCTCCCTCCCTTTCACTCTCCCACCCTCCCTCCTTCTCCTATCCCACCCTCTTCCCTCTCTCTCTCTCTCTCTCTCTCTCTCTCCTTGTCCCACCCTCCCTATGCATAATCTCTTCTTCCCTCCCTTTGCCCCCTGTCTCTCTTTCACCTCGTTTCTCTCTCTCTCCTTCATCTTCACATGACTTTGCATAATATTACATGTGAGTTTATTTTCTACATTTGTATTTTTACGTTTGCATGACATTGCGTGCTCTTTATTATCCTTTTGCATGTCAATGCATGTATGTGCCATTACAATATATTGCATTGCATGGCATGGCATGGCATCTGGATGTTATTACATGTGCATGTCATTGCATGGTACTTCTTGTCCTTTGCATAGAACATTGCATGTCATTGCATGCCTTTTCATGTGATTGTATGTCATTTGAAGCCTTTGCATGTGACCTTATATCATTGCATGCGAGTACAATTGACAAGGTGAATAATGTACACAATTATACATACAAGATAATTGCATTCTAGGCAACAGTTTGGCAAAGCATAGGGTTGCCCAATTGTTGTCTTCAACTTTCGTGGCCTTGCAGAACCTTCCGATGGCTGTGTCTGACGCAATCTAGTGGAGTAAAAGAGGTGGATTTAGAATGGATTCATTCACATAGTTAAAGGTACAACATTTTCTACCACGAAAATTAATTCCATCATCCAACTCTTTGTCCTGAGCTAGCATGCCAAAATTAATTGTATGTTTGCATGGCATGTCTATGTCCGCTTTGTGGTGGTCTCATTTATCATTAGCATCTGAAACTCATATGGTGGTGTGTGTTTTAATCTGAGAATAGTCCATGCAATCAAATAGACATGATGCATGTAACATAATAATTTATTAACTCCAACTCTATATCACTTGTGTTGTGCTTTCTAAGGTCAAAAATTGGTTGTTTAGCCTTTATAAGAGGATCTTATTTAATGTCCTAGTCACACTAGTTGTGTCAAAGTGTAAAACATGTTTGAATTGTTGATGAAGATCAAGTACATATGGATGTACTTGGGAGTTCTCATTAGAGAAAATGCTTATGAATAGAGATTGATGGCATTTTGTGTATATTTTCTTGTCAATTCTCTTTCCGATCAAGTGTTATTTACTCTCTTCACTCAATCATGATTAGGCTAATTTGCCTTGATCCTCCATAACTTCCTAGAATTCACACAACTCATTTTTCCTTATAATCTACCAAAATTTGAATTCACAACTTTGCAAGATTTCACAAAATATTGACCTCCCTTAGTTCAAAAACCATTATAATATCTAATAAAAAGTAACATTCTTGATTGTTAACAAGAAAAGTTATTTGCCACGTTAAGTATGATCTCTGTTATCTCTACATTGAGAAGAAACGGAGATGGATCTACAATCAAAGGCTAGAAAAAGGTGAACAATTATCTTGGTGATTCTTAGAAAGATTAGAGCTCTCCCATTGTTCCCCTTGCATCCCCATCAAGCTATTTATCCTTCAAAACAAGACGCTTAGCTTCACCCACCCCCATTTTATCTCCAACTTCAAAAGTGAATTCAACAAAGGGATGTGGAGATAATAAAAGCTATATCAATTGTCAAGATTTTGCACATGGTCAAATTATATTGGGCAATTACAAGTGTGTGCACAATGCCCCATGAAGATTGATGCACAATCATTCTAGCTTTCTTTTTGTTCACATGACCATCCTAAACTTCATGGCCTCGTGTGTGCACGATGCCTCATAAAATATTGGGCAATCACAAGTGTGTACACGATGCCCCACGAAGATGATGCACAATCATTCCAGCTTTCTTCTTGTTCACATGTCCATCCTAAACTTCAAGTCCTCGTGTGTGCACTATGCCTCATAAAATATTGGGCAATCACAAGTGTGTACACGTTGCCCCATGAAGCTGATGCACAATCATTCTAGCTTTCTTCTTGTTGAAACTTCACATGACCATTCCAAACTTCCAAGTCCTGTAAATGTGTGCACATGATGCCCCATGAAATATTGGGCAAGCCATTACAAGCATGTGCACGATGCCCCATGAAGATTTTTTGATGCATTCTCACTTTCTTTTTGTTCACATGACCATTCCAAACTTTAAGTCCTCTAAGTGGAACCACTTGTCTTGCAACTTGAGTTTCAACGGGCGTTCCTGCGCTTGCTGTTCACTCATGATAACAGCGACCGAGCAGTTTTGCCTGTACCTTTGGGGCCCAGGGGCCACGGGGAAATCCACGATGGTGCAGTTGTTGGAGCACATCATAGGGGACGCATCTTGCACATTGGATGTGCTACGGCTAGCGGAAATGTATCTTGAAATACTCTCACCAATATCTTTATTTGAACCTCTCCCACGACTCGAATTATCTAGACGCAGATTCCAATTCTGTCTCCCCATAGTGGAAAGAGCATCACTTGAAAATCCTGTTCGGATAGATTCGATGCGGGGTAATCCAACAAGACATTTGAAAGGTTCCACCATCACGTGCATTCAATAAAAGATTCTAGAAGATTCTCTTGAATTTTCAAGGTATTTGACCTTGCAAAAACCTTTAGACTTCTACAAAGATTGCATAAATGAGGATGAAAAAAATGACCTCTAAGCTAATCATGTCTTTGAACTGAATAGTTAGTTGTGAATCTTGAAAATGAACTTAAAGCATGGCCTCTCTCGTTGTACATGAGAACAATATCCCTTACCAAGGTGCGGTTCAACCACATTTCTCACAATAAAGAAAAGCATTAGTCCAAGTATGCGTAGGAACCTCCCCACCTCTTAACCTTCCCCTTGTCTATGTGAAATTATGCATGCTGGATCCCACCCTAGAGCGGCAAATGATCATTACCTTTGTTTTTTTGTTAAGGTTTATTTCCAAACCCTTTTTACTCTCAAAATGCCTCTGGTGCACCCAATTTCTTTTGAACCCCTTCTACTGAAGAGTCATCTCAATATCATCTGCATACAGCAAAATAGCAACAAGAGCCTATCCTACCAGAGAACCAGCACCCCTGCTTGACTCCCATGGTACTTTTAAAATTCTCCAAAATTCCTTTGACAAAAATTATAACCTAATCATATGTGTGTGTGTGTGTGTATATATATATATATATATATATATATATAGAGAGAGAGAGAGAGAGAGAGAGAGAGAGAGAGTCCCACATAACATCTATTGGATACAACATACATACTAAGTCCAGTTCAAAAAAAAAGAAGTGATGGACCTGTGATGAGGTATGAATGGCCTTGTATTGATTACGTGCGTAAAAGAAGTTAGGAATGCACAGGTGCAATGCAAAACATTAGTTCTTTGCTACCTGATTCAAACACTACTCCTGAAGTTATTTGAATAACTAACCCCACATAGGGAGCATGTGTAATACAAACATGTTATATATGCATGAATGTGTTCTGGAGAGTGGCTTGAAAGCTGAATGGATCCCATAAAATTGGGCTATGGCACCACTTCAAATAGTGTGATGTATTTGGTTACCTAAGATGGTTTCAAGAACTTGATTCAGTTATCGGCCAGCCAAGTCACTACACTTAGATCTGCAGTTTGAAATCCGCCAGCAGGGCAGATTATGGGAGGCAGTCATGCATAGACTACTCTTATGTACCATGCTGAATAATAAGAGTAACTCTGGGAGCTTGTTTGCGACCATAAAGAGCCTTCCGAAGCTTACATACTTTGCCTTCTTATACCACATGCTCAAAATTTTGAGCAATAAATGGCTGGCCAGTTCTTCAATATATCTCTGCATGCTTGCTTTCATGCGGGATGAATACCGCTATTACATCAACCAAAGACAACATCAGAACGTAAAATATACTTTACACCCTTGGACACTACACGTGCCTCATGCAGCATACATTTCTTCCCATGTATGTGAAATAAGGCCATGCCCATAACTGGAGCAACCTGTTCACCAAACATCAAAATAGTCAGGCAAATCATTGATGGGTCACCACCAAACATATAAAGCTGACAACTGAATGATTTGGTAAACGACCCAATTAATGTAACGTCCTTAAAGAGTAATGCCTCTCCTTGAAATTGATTGAAGGCCTGATGAATAGTCCAAGCACATGAAGGCACATCAGGGGAAAAGAATGATAATAGGTCCACCACAGTCATGACATCTATAAACTTGGGGCAGGTTATTGAAACGTCACGAGGAATTTCAAATGTAAAACAGCTTGCTGGAGAAGGTTATGCAAGGTTCAAGACATGTGAAGGTAGATGGTCAAATGAAAGATTGTGAAAAATCCTGTTGGGGTAAAGGCGTTATGCCCACCCTTATAGTGTGTACAAGCCCATAAGTTATAGTACATAGTACACTTAGTACTTTTAATGTACTAAGTGCACTATGTGTACTAGTGCAATATACATGTGTGATAGGGGAGTCACACACTCATGCTTTTCATGAGTTGACTTATCCCCACAACTCTCTCTCTCTCTCTCCCTTGCTTCTCTGTGTATGTCTCCCATGAATGAACTCTAAACCCTAATTCAGGTTTCTCCCCATCAACTGGTATCAGAGCTAGGTCTTCCTTCCCTCTTCCCTCTTCCTGCCTCTGTGTGAGCTGCTGGTCGTTTTTCTTCTGTGTGAGCCTATCACCTCTCTGAAGGTCTTTGAAGTGCAAGGAGTCAACGTGCTGGGCGCAGCCTGTATGTAATTTGGGCAGCGACTATGTGATGGCAGCGCAAGTGTGCAGCCAACCACTGCCGTCGACCATCAGCCATGAGGAGTAGCCGCAGCATCAACTGGTCGTAAGCGTGGAAGGAGTGTAAGTCTAGGCGTAAGTTGGTAGAAGGCGAAACGTAAACGAATACGTGAAGCGCCCGGCGCTGAGCGTTGGCGTAGAAGGCGAACTGGTCCGCGTACCTGTGCGAAGTCGACTGTGAAAGCGCATTTGATCGGCTGGTCCACAACTCGGACTCGGGGCATGGTGGATAGCGATTCACGTGCAGCAGCTGCCTTGATCCTTGGAAGGATTCTTCGAAGAAAAGGGCAGGCAAACCGAGGCCCTCTGAAGCACCGGCTGGACTGCAATCCAGCCTCCGTCCTTCTTCACTTGAAGGCCAACCACATCGTCTTGCAGCAACAGAGTGAGGCCGCCCACGTAGCCAGCCCACGTGGCCGCCCAGCACTGAAGGCGCCGCCGTACAGCACAGCAGCAGCAGCAGCAGAATCCTCCTTTTTCTGCAGCAGCATCATCATAACCCCCCTCTTTTCCTGCAAACAGAAATCAGAAATCAGAGGTATTTTGCTTCAATTTTGCGAATTTCTTATCAATTCAAGCAATTGAGCAGGTACAGGTGCCCAATTGCTCAATTTTTGAGCAAAATTGGCAAAATTGGGTGACATTGGTCACAATCAGGATAAATTTGCAGGAAATTGGTCAAATCAGGATCAATTTGCAGGAAATTGGTCAAATCAGGATCAATTTGCAGCAAATTGGATGTCGAAATTTGGGGCTTTTGATGTAATTGTGCAATTAAGCACTCATACATGCTGTATGATGTGAAAAATTGCACATTTGGGCAAAATTGCAGCAAATTGCAGTGCAAATCAAGGGGCTTTTGTGCCGATTTTGTTGATTTGCATGCAGGCGATCGCATTTGATGCTGTGGTTAATGTGCTGATGCCTTACAAGCACTCAATGTGCCTGTAAATCAAGGGGCTTTCATGTATTTGATGTATATGTGGCCAGGGGGAAGCATCGTGAACACTCTGGATGCCTTCATGTGCGCCAATGTACCATGCATGATCAGAAATTGATCTCAAATCAAGGGGCTTTTCAAGTTTGTATGCTTGTTGAGCTTGGCAAAGCAGCAGGCGAGACTTTTATGCCTTGAATCCTCAAAAATCAGCTTGCAGTCAAGGGGCTTTTGCCCAATTTCTGTTCGGGACTGTTTTATGCAGTGTACAGGACTGTAAAAGTCTGATTTTCACTCATTTGGACAGCCAGGAGAGCATTTATTGCTATTGTACCTGCTGGTACAGATTTGGCACAGCTTTGTGCATGTTTTGACATGGCTATACACTGTTTTGAGTGATCAAAAGGTTCAAATTCAGCTGCTGAAATTGCCGGTACAGGTTTGGTACATCATTTGTAAGCACTTAGTACTGCTGTACAGTACTTTGGAAGGGCAAAAGAGCACATTCAAGGTGCTGTCCAAAATCTGCAGCAACCAGATTTTGGTGTTTTCATCACAAAAAGTGGGAGAAAAGTTGCATTCTTGCTTCCGCAGTGGGAGATAAAGCTTGGGAGAACATTTGTAAGCACTTTGTGTGCTTTGGGTGCAGTGTTTGCACATCTTGGGTGCAGTGTTTGCACATTTGCAAGGAGTCAGGCATTACAGGTTGTATTTTGCTATGGCAACCACAGGTGAGAGCTCTTCATTGCTTCACATCAAGAAGCTTGAAGGCTCGCATAATTATGATATTTGGCAAACCCAGTGCTACAATGTGTTGCTTCAGAAAAAGCAACATAAGCCTATCAAAGAAAGGGGTGTGATGCCCGCTTCTCTTACAGCTGAAGAGTGGGAAGATATGGATGAGCTGGCAAGATCTACTATCATGTTGTCTGTGTCAGACTCATTACTTTTCAGCATTCGTGAAGAGAAGACAGCTTGGGGAATGTGGCAGAGATTGCAGGACTTGTATGCCCAACAAAGTGCCTCAAGCAAAGTGTATTGGTTGAAGAAACTCATAGGTCTTCAGATGAAGGAAGGGGCTTCTATGACAGCCCATCTCAATGAGTTTAATGGTATTGTCAGCCAGGTCATTAATCAAAAGTTGGCAATGGACGATGAGTTCAAAGCCACTTTTTTGTTATGCACTTTGCCAGAGAGTTGGGACACATTCAGGACAGCCACTAGTAATTCGCATGCTATGCTGTCATATGCAGATGTTGAGGGTGCTCTTCTTCAAGAAGAGATGAACAGGAAAAACAACTCTGTGGGAAAGTCCAATGCAATGAATGCACGTGGGAGATCCCAGCAAAGGGGGAAAAGCCAAGAAAGGGGAAGGAGCAAGTCTCGCTCCAAAAAGGATTTGGAATGCCATTATTGTGGCAAAAAGGGACACATCAAAAAGCAATGCTACAAATGGAAAAATGATCAAAAAGAAAAGGGAAAAGGCAAAGACAAAGAGAAGGATGAAGCCAAAGATGTAAAGCCAAAGGGCAAAAGTGGAGTCAAGATCGAAGAAATCAATGTGTCACATGCAGGTGGCAGTGAGGATGAGGTCCTATTTACGTCTTCACTTGATGCCCATTCACTTCTTACAGGTGGTCATGGTATGCACTCATGGATCATTGATTCAGGTGCCTCCTTTCATGTCACAGGTTGCAGAGACTTGTTTGTCAGGTACACTGCTGGCAATGAAGGAGTGGTTTATTTGGGTGATAACCATGCATGCAAAATTCTTGGCAGAGGTGATGTGAGGCTTGTATTTTCAGATGGCTCACAACTTATGCTCCATGATGTCAGGCATGTGCCTGAGATCAAGAAGAATCTGCTTTCTACTGGACAGCTTGATGATGCTGATTATGTTACCACATTTGGTAGTGGAAAGTGGAAGATTAGTAAGGGCTCACTGGTTGTTGCCAGAGGCTCTAAGGTGGACACTCTTTACTTTATGCATGCAGGTGTTTGTCACCATGCTAATGTAAATGCAACCGAGCTGCCGGAAATTTCTATGTGGCATAGCCGGTTGGGACACATGAGTGTCAAAGGAATGGAGCAATTGTCTCGTTTGGGTTACTTGCCTTCTCTCAAATTTTCAAGTTTTCAGTTTTGTGAGCATTGTATATATGGTAGGCAACTACAGTGCCCCCATAAGAAAGCTCTTGGACAGAAAGATGCTCAGTTAGAGCTTGTGCATACAGATGTATGTGAGATGCCTCAGCTTTCTTTGGGAGGTGCAAAATATTTTGTGTCTTTTATTGATGATGCCACACGCAATGTGTGGGTCTATCCTCTTCGCTTGAAGAGTGATACATTCTCAGTGTTTCAGAAGTTTGTTGCTCATGTTGAGAATCAAACTGGCAAAACACTGAAGGCTTTGCGTTCCGACAATGGTGGAGAATATACGTCCAAACAGTTTCAGGACTTTTGTGATGCTAAAGGCATCAAGAGGGAGCTCTCTACTCCTTATGATCCTCCACAAAACGGGACAGCAGAGAGGATGAACAGGACCATACAGGAGAAGGTCCGTTCTATGTTGTCACATGCTGCATTACCTCATGGTTTTTGGGCTGAAGCTGTTATGACAGCCGTTCACCTTATAAACAGGTCACCTAACACGAGGCTTGGTGGGAAAGTGCCAGAAGAAGTATGGACAGGGAAGCCTCCGTCATACAAGCACTTGAGAGTGTTTGGTTGCGTTGCGTACGTGCACATACGCAGGGAAATGCGCACCAAACTTGATCCCAAGTCTCACAAATGCATATTCCTAGGATATGGTGACAGAGGTGAAATGGGGTATAGACTTTGGGATCCCATGAATAGAAAGATCATACGCAGCAATGATGTCATTTTTGATGAAACATGCATGTATAAGGAGCCTGCAAGGCAACAGGAGCCTGGCAGAGTCATCTTTGATGATGATGGACATCATGGACAACAACAAAGGGCTGTAAATCAGCCATTACAGCAGGAAAACCAGCCCTTAAATGGTGCTGAAAATGGTCCAAATGGACAGCCAGACATGGCAGAAGATATCCCTATGGATATACCACAGTTGGAGGATATACCGGGCATGATATTTCAGCCTTATGGCATGGAACAGGAGCCACCAATGGGTGATATGCAGGCTGGACAGCAACCTGCAAATGATGGTCATTGGGTACGGAGGTCCACAAGACCCTCCAGAGTCCCTGACAGGTTTGTTCCAGGGGTTGACTACTTGATGCTCACTGACTGTGGGGAGCCCTCATGTTATAAAGAGGCTTTACAGAGGGCAGACAAAGCTCTATGGGAGCGTGCCATGAAGTCAGAGATGGATTCTCTGCATAAAAATGGAACATGGAAGTTGGTGCCTTTGCCTGCAGGCAAGAAGGTTTTGCCATGCAAGTGGGTATACAGGCTCAAAGTTGCATCAGATGCTAAGCCAAGATACAAAGCCAGGTTAGTGGCTAAGGGCTTCAAGCAGGAATATGGTGTGGACTTTGATGAGATCTTCTCTCCAGTGGTCAAAATGACCACACTTAGAGCTGTGTTGGCTTTGGTTGCGCATGATGATCTGGACTTGATTCAGATGGATGTGAAGACTGCTTTTCTTCACGGTGATCTCCATGAGGAGATATATATGCAGCAGCCAGAGGGTTATGCAGTAAGTGGAAAGGAGAAGCTTGTATGCAAGCTGAAAAAGAGTCTTTATGGGCTCAAACAGGCACCAAGAGAATGGTATCATAAATTTGATACATTCATGAAATCACAGAAATTCAGGAGAGGTGACATAGATCACTGCTTGTACACCAAGAAAGCTTTGGATGGCAGTCTATTGATTCTCATTTTGTATGTTGATGATATGTTGATTGCCGGGAAATCTCGTAAAGAGATGGATGCTTTGAAAAAGAGGCTGCATGAAACCTTTGATATGAAGGATTTGGGTGATGCAAATCACATTTTGGGTATGCGGATACTTCGGGACAGAAATCAGCATGTGTTGTATTTGTCTCAGAAGGAATACATTGGCAAAGTCTTGCAGAGGTTCAATATGGACGGGGGGAAGAAAGCTAGTACTCCTTTGCCTCCATATGTGAAACTCAGTGCTAAGGACAGCCCACAGTCGGATAGTGACAGGGCTGATATGGCCAAGATTCCGTATGCTTCAGCTTGTGGCAGTCTCATGTATGCCATGGTTGCTACTAGGCCAGACATTGCATTTGCAGTGGGAGTGGTTTCTAGATACATGGCCAACCCTGGCAAGAAGCATTGGGAAGCAGTGAAAGGTGTCATGAGATACCTGAAGGGCACACAGGATTTGTGCATTTGCTTTGGCAAACAGGATGCATTAGTGCATGGTTACACGGATTCGGATTATGCCGGTCATCCAGATAACCGGAAGTCTACTACCGGTTATGTATTTACATTCACAGGAGGTGCTGTGTCATGGATATCCAGGATGCAGAAGTGCACTGCCTTATCTACTACAGAGGCCGAGTATATTGCAGCCACAGAGGCTTGCAAGGAGGCATTATGGCTATCTCGGTTAGTGGTTGATTTGGGCTATACAGGGGATATTCCATTGTTGCATTGTGACAGTCAGAGTGCCATTCAGTTGGCAAAGAACCCTGTTTTTCATGCAAAGACGAAGCATGTGGATGTGAAGTATCACTTCATCAGAGAGGTGATAGAGAACAAGCAAATTCAGCTTGTTAAGATTCATACGGATGACAACCCGGCTGATCTGTTGACGAAGAGTTTGCCTCCGGAGCGGTTTGCTCATTGCAGACACTTGATGGGCATTGGATGAGGCCATTTTCAGCCTTGATATGGCCTTGTATATTATCATGTACATGCTGATTTTTCTTTTCCTTTACTTAAGGGCACTTTGCCTTTAAGTGGGAGGTTGTTGGGGTAAAGGCGTTATGCCCACCCTTATAGTGTGTACAAGCCCATAAGTTATAGTACATAGTACACTTAGTACTTTTAATGTACTAAGTGCACTATGTGTACTAGTGCAATATACATGTGTGATAGGGGAGTCACACACTCATGCTTTTCATGAGTTGACTTATCCCCACAACTCTCTCTCTCTCTCTCCCTTGCTTCTCTGTGTATGTCTCCCATGAATGAACTCTAAACCCTAATTCAGGTTTCTCCCCATCAAATCCAAGACCAGTGACTACAGCAACCAGCTGTATGGTGGAGATTCAGACCCACCAATGAAAGTGTCAAGGGTGGATGCATCTCTATGATCTAAAATGGTCCTCTAGACAATTCAGTACATTTAATTATTGGTTATAAGGAAAATACTTCTGCTATCTAGATCTTTTAACTTAATTTCTTAGTAAGGAAGTTCATGTATGCCGTGGCCTATCCGGAATCCAATTTGGGAGTTTCTACAATTTCACACCCCTATCAACCACATTCTTGAGGTGGTTTTGTTATGCCCTGACCAGCCTAGGGCTAGGGCAGGGAAACGTGGAATTAACATGTGGACTAACCCGAGATTTGGGTTAGTGTTAAGGCTTAGCCAAGGGTATGGAGAGTTAAGAGGGTTCACACATGGGCTAGAGGCCCTAGCAAGAAGAGGTCTAGATTGGCTAAGAGCTAATAATTAATAACCTAGGGTTAATAATGGCTAAAAGCTTATAAATAAAGCAAAAAAAGCTTTATAAATGAAAGCAAGCCACTTGTAGCGAGGTTTTTACTATATAAGTGTCTTGGGGTCACTTATTAGACACAAGATCCAGTAGCCACGTGCCTAGAGTTACCGAGGAGCGTGCAGGATCTCTCGGCCATGGAGCTGTCAGTGCGTGATTCAGCTTGTATGGGACGCAAAGGTTGGGGGTTATCAATGTGGCAGGCTCGCGACAATCTGACCTAAGGGTGGTTTGAGGTATTGAACCTACGGTTGGGTGGTGTGTCACCTGTAACTTCCGGGGTGCCCCGGAGTTTCACAAAACACTTGACCATTCTTGCAATTCAACACTGAAATCGGCCACAACCTTAACACATATCCATCATCACTTTGCGGAAAACATAAAAGCTGGACAAAACATCCACAAATGCTGAAAGTGGAGCTTGCACATGTGACACTGCATAGAGGCTGGAATGGGCCGACCCCCCCCTCCCCCCCCGCCCTTGGAGTATTTTATTACCCAAGGAGAATAATATCATGTACAAGCTTTGAGGGCCTTATTCTCCCCACAGGAGATGCCGGATCATCCATATACAAATGCCTTAACACAGCCCAACACAAGGCAACCATACAATTCAGCTGGCACATAGTTGTAGAAATGCCGAGCCAACAATATAAACCATATACATTTGTATGGGTACTGATCCTTCCCTAAAACCATGGGTCTTCATGCAATAGAGCTGGTACAACAAGTACAACTCTCCATTCAACCGGTACAAGTACAATGGTTGGCACAATAAGTACAGTGGTTGGTACAATAAGTACAATAAATACAAGGGCTGGTACAAGTACAATGGCTAGTACAACCGGTATAATGGTTGGTACAACAAGTACGAGAACTAGTACAGAAGGAACAGTGGTTGCCACAAGTACATCAAGTACAGGAGCTGGTACAACAAGTACAATGGCTAGAAATCATAATAAAATGATTAAATACCCTTGCCTTTAGTACTTCTTTGCGATGGAAGCCTCCAAAACAGTCCCCAACAGCCAGTATTCTTCATGGGCAGTCTTCGAGAGAGAGAAAGAGAGTAGCCATCATTAGGGTAGGCCTGAAACGGTGGTGGAGGCTAGTGTGCAGTTTTCTAGTACCCCTTTATGGACTCCTTATAGTTTTCAAGTGGACAGAAGAATGCCACCCGTGTGTTAGCAGGATGGTGTCATATGGACGGGAACCAGACTGGTGCCACCCATGTATGACCTGGACTGTGTTCGACCCATGGGATTGTCACGCCATGGAAGAGCCAGTATTCGTGCCGTGTTTTGCCTATGGAACTATCACTCCATAAGGAGGCTCGTGCCTGGAACTGTGTCTTACCTATGGGACTTGTTAGAAGTCATCTCTTGTCTAGATTTATACACCAGGGCCTTTGTTGTGGGTGTGCCCCCCCTTATTAGGTGTTTTATCATTTTTCCTCACTCCCCGCATTTTTCCCCTATTTTTTCCCATTTTTCTGAGGCTTGGGAGGCAGCCCTGAGGCGGCTGGAGGATCAATAGCTGGGCGACTGCCTGGACATCAGTCGTGGACCTCTGTGATGCTGGCCGACTGGATGTATGCAGTCGTGGGCTTGATCTGCTGCTGCTGGCCGACTGTTGATGAAGTCGTGGAGTCCTCTTCAGCAGGCCGACTGCCTATCTAGGGGCATATAAATAGGCCCCTTGCCCCCATATCTTATTTGTATCATTTCTCAGGATCTTCTTGTGTATATAGAGCAGAGTTACACGCCTACATCTCTCTCTCTCTTGTGCTGTTTTTCTGCCTGCGTTTTTGCTCTTGTGTTCCCAGATTTGGTCATCATCTCCACTGCGTATTCGACATGGTATCAGAGCCCTAGGCTCTAGATAGTTCTTGGGATTTGTGTGAGCAAGAGGGGGACTGTTTTGTGGCTGATTGGTGGACTGTTTTGGGCTGATCGGGAAGAGAAGGTGCAAGAGGAAGGCGGGCTGATTTGCTGGACAGCCACTTGCAGGTTTTATTTCTTCTTTGTTCCCACCCACCCACCCTTTTCAGAGTACATCCCCGCGATGGCAGATCTGTTTGAGATGGCCGAGAGACATGTGAAGATCCCGACACTCCCCACGTTCCCGGTGGACCGTCAGTTGGACGGGAGCAACTACGGCATATGGAAGGTGATGATGGAATCTGTTCTGGAGTCCTACGACCTCGCCGATTTCGTCGTTGTTGGTGTTCCACGGCCGGAAGTAGAGGAAGGGGAGTTACCGTCAACCCGAAAGGACCGGGAGGCCCAGACACAGATGTGGGATCGTGTCAACGCCAGGGTCCGTTCATTTATTTTCCTCAACTGCACACCGCAGGTAATCAATCATGTAAAGCATATGACGCTGGCCAGAGGTATATGGCAGCATTTGGCCTCACTTTACAACAGGGTATCGCCCATGAAGAGGATTTCCTTGGAAGTACAGATGCGGGTTATGAGCCCTGCAAAGTCGGCGACGATGCGGGAGCATATTAACAAGCTGCAGGCTCTTCAGCAGGAAGTTCTTCAGGCTGGGAAGGAGATATCGTCAGAGGACATGGCCATCACGTTGCTGGCACATTTGCCCTCTTCGTACTCAGCATTTTACTCCTCTTTGATTACCAGTGGTGGCAGGCTCAGCACCATCACGTGGGAGGAGCTTGTGCCCATGGTCCTGGACCAGGAGGAACGATTCATGGACCCTCCTCAGGGTGGAGGTTCCAAGGCCTTAACTGGCCAACGGTCGAAAGGCCGTAACTCGGGCAAAGGGAAGGCTTCATCGGAGAAGTCTTCTGAGAAGAAGTCCGACGCTGACCGCGAGAAACTGAAGGCAGAGAGGACCTGTAATGATTGTGGCGAGAAAGGCCACTATTGGAGGCAGTGTCCCAAGCGGAAGACCGAGAAGGGTGAAGACTCCTCAGCAGCAATCATGAAGACTCCGGCTTTTGTGCACCTGGAGGTGGTGGACACCGATGCTTCATTTTCTTCAGGCAGGGAGGAGATTGGAGGACTCTCGGGAGTGGATTCTCAATAGTGGTGCTTCCAGGCACATGACTCCTTCCCGTTCCGGTTTACAGGATCTTTGCAGGTGTTCTGGTCATATTCTTACTGGGGATACGTCCACTATCCCAGTTCACAGTGAGGGCAGGATGGAGATAGTTCCCAATGGCAGAGGGGGGAAGCATTCCTCCCAGGTGTTGTATGTTCCGGAACTTGGTTTTCATCTTTGTCAGTGCATCAAGTTTGCAAGACTGGCATACGGGTGGAGTTTGATGAGCATTTTGTTGCTCTCCGGGACAAAGCAACAGGCCAAGTGGTTTGGGAAGGCGGAGTGGAGAATGGAGTTTACAGGCTTTCAGCACTCTCTCTCCCAGGTCCTCAGGTTTGTGATGAGTGGCAGTCTGGTAATGGCCACTTAAGTGTGGATACGCTGTAGGTGCGGGCTTTCCGGGACCAGATGATGGATAGCTTGCCAGTAGATGGCAGCAGTTGGCAAGAACTTTCCAGTACTGATGTTGGTAGTTCTTGTTTTCGTCAGTCAGAGGAAGCTGAACAGGTCACTTATGCTCTGATGTCTCGTAGTGTTCGGGACATAGAACTTTCAGTTGTTGAGGATGTTCTTTCCACGGGGACCTTTCGGAAAGCCAGGCAGGTGACAGGTGCTTACTTGCAGAAGGAGGTGGTTTCTCCAGGCTTTGTGGTTCCGGATTTAGAGGGGGTGGTTGACAGGTTTCATCAGGTTTCCAGGACTTGTTTGTGCACCGTAACAGGTGTTGATCCTTGTGAGCAGTGTGATGTCTCTGTGACTCAGAAGCTGTATGGTTCATTGATCTGGTTGATGGACACCAGATTGGACGAGAGCTTTCTGATGAGGCGATTGAGGCAGTGTCCCAAGCGGAAGACCGAGAAGGGTGAAGACTCCTCAGCAGCAATCATGAAGACTCCGGCTTTTGTGTACCTGGAGGTGGTGGACACCGATGCTTCATTTTCTTCAGGTAGGGAGGAGATTGGAGGACTCTCGGGAGTGGATTCTCGATAGTGGTGCTTCCAGGCACATGACTCCTTCCCGTTCCGGTTTACAGGATCTCTGCAGGTGTTCTGGTCATATTCTTACTGGGGATACGTCCACTATCCCAGTTCATAGTGAGGGCAGGATGGAGATAGTTCCCGATGGCAGAGGGGGGAAGCATTCCTCCCATGTGTTGTATGTTCCGGCACTGCAAATGTGCAGCCTACTCAAGTTAAGGAGATACCAACAAATCAAGCCACTCGAAATACTCAAAAGGAGGAAGAAAAAGGAAAAGCTAAAGTTATTCCACAAGTTGTTTCTTCTTTGGCCGTGCCTAATCAACCCAAGGATAAAGGAAAAGATAAAATATCTTCGGCTGAATGGAAAACTCCGAAAAAAGCTACTATGGTTCATCGTGCTCCCATTCCTTCACGTAATTGGACTGCATCTGCCACTATTGCACAGTCTTCCACTTCTTCGACTATGCTTTCTAGAATATGGTCAGATGTAGTTCGAGGTGCTTCCTCAAGTATGGATGCCGATGTAAATCCTTTGGATATGTGTGTTGATACGAATATGCATGAGTCTCTCTTGATTCAGGGCGAGGGCTCTCTCCCTGACTCAGTTGCTGTTATGCAGCATTGATTTTGGCTGGCTGTTCACTGTATATACCTTTGTACAGATTTGATGTTTGATGCTCCAATAAAATGTCTCTCGTACAATATTAGAGGACTTTGTGATCCTGGTAAATTTAGGTTGTTTTGGCACTATGTACATAAAATGCAACCTCATCTAGTGTGTGTGCAAGAACACAATCAGCATACCTTAGTGGGTCAATCAGGTCACTTTGCTGGTTATGATATATTTTATGCGGGCACTTAGCATTACTCAGGAGTTTTTATGCTTGTTAAGCATGATCTGCAACCAATGTTGGCCTACAATGATTCTGCTGGCAGATGGATGGTCATTCAATGTTCATTGTATGGACAAATTTATGAATTTGCAACAGTTTATGCGCCACAAAGCTCAGCTGACAGGGCAAATATATGGTCGCAAATGTTGGCTTATCCCTGGCTCCATAATGCATTCCTTTGTGGAGATTTTAATAATGCTCCATCTCCTGAATTTAATTCCACTGGAAGAACTCATATGCTTGGAGCTAAACGCAGAACATGGAATGATTTGCTCTCTTCCTGCAATATTCTGGACCTATGGCAACATGTATTCCCTCGTCTGCAAGGGTTTACCTTTAATCACAATGCTTTTCCGCATATCTGGACACGTCTGGATCGCTGGTACTTGTTACATGCAGACCAATACGATGATTTTGTTTGCAAGCTATGGATTGATCGCTCCATGTTACTCTCTGATCATTCTCCTTTATGGTTAGGCCTTTATTTTGATATGCCACAGGATGTTTCTATTCTTCAGAAACATAGGCTGTTGCTTTTAAACAACAGTTACCTTGTGCATGCTGATTTCAAGGAAATGGTTTTCCAAGCCATTGAGCCTTTGCCCCTTCAAATACATGAGGATATTGACATTGCTTGGTTTCAATTTGTTCAGCGCATGCAGGCTGTGATCTGTGATTATGGTTGTTATTACATGGCCGACTTGCGGAATCGGATCTTGCAGGCTAAAGAAACATGTCAATCTATGGCTGATCTTGTTCAGTTTCGGGTTTTAAATACCAATGAACAAGAATCTTTAATGCAGGCTAAGCACTTCCTCATGCTAAATGATCAAAGAAAATTGCAAAAATGGTTGACACGTTCGCAACATCGAGCTATCATAGATAAGGGTTGTTCTTCCAAAGATTTTTTCAAAAATCTACATGCTTCAAGACAAAAGGAATGCATCAGAAGGGTGAAAAAATCTGATGGTCAATGGACTCATTCTTTGTTGGAGCTCTCGTACATTGCTAGTCAGCATTTTGCAGCTCTTTTTGCTAAACCGCCAACAACTTCACCTGACATACTTAATGCTCGTTATGCTTTATTGCATCATGTTCGGCCCATTATTTCTCCACAGGATGCTTTGGAATTAGAATCTCCGTTCACTGATATTGAACTTAAAGATGCTTTGCGTTCAATGGGTCGATGGAAATCTCCCGGATGGGATGGATTGACAGTGGAATTTTTCCATGCGTTTTGGCCTCAGCTGGAACAATCATTGTTGTATATGATCAATGAAGCTTGGGCAAATGATGTACTACCATCTTCTTGGAAAGGAGGATTGGTTAAGCTTTTCCCTACACGGGATCTTTGTGAAGCATTTTCTGATTGGAGGCCCATTACTCTTATGCCCGTCATCTATAAGCTTCTGACTAAGATGTTGGCAAATCGTATTAAAGGATTTTTACATGATGGTTTGCATCCTGCGCAATATGGTTTTGTGCCTCACAGGCAAATCAATGATAATTTGGCTAATGCTTATATTGCCATTGAATATGCCAAATACACTAAGCAGGATGTACTCATTTTGCAGGTTGATATTGAGAAAGCTTTTGATTCTGTGCATTGGGATTATATAGCTATGACTATGAGTTATATTGGTTTTGGTGCAAAGTGGCAAAATATTGTGTATTGGCTCTATAATGACAGTGATGCTTCTTTGATTTTGAGCTCTTCTCTATCAGATTCTTGGAAATTGGGACGTTCAGTTCGCCAGGGTTGTCCGCTTAGTTCCCTGTTGTTTGCTATTGCCACACATCCTTTTCTTTGCTACTTGGATTTCTTGCAAGCTACTGATGAATTGCATGGCTTACAGCTTCCTGCTGGGCATACTTTCCTGGCTCAGGTTTATGCTGATGATTCTTTTTTTATGCCCAAGAATACGCAACAAGATCTTCAAAGATTAATGGAGGCTTTGGAACTTTTTGGTCTGGCTGCTGGTTTGAAAGTAAACTTCCATAAGTCTACCTTGCTTGCGCTTAATGTACAGCAATGGCATCATGTATTGTGGCCCGGTGGAATACCTCCTGGTGGACATATCGTTCGTCATTTGGGTTACCCTTTGGGTTGGCAGATGTCATCTTCACAAATGATTCAATGGGTTATGCTAAAATTGAATCGCAAAATTGATTATTGGCAGCTTTCCACTTGGCCTCTTCATGTACGTCTCAGGATAGTGCAGGCTATTGTAATGGCTTACATACAGTTCTTTCTTCCATTGATTATGTGGAGGAAAGCTGATATAGATCGGTTTATGTCTCTGGCAATGGCAATTGTGTGGAAAACTCAACATCATAAAAAGGGTCTTCGTCTTTTGTCAATGCCAAAGATGTGTTCTCCAAAGATACATGGTGGCTTGAACATATTGAATATTCATTTTCATGTGCTTGCTCGTAAATCCACTTTGCTGTTGGAATTTGTACAACAGCGCCAGCCATGGGCTATTATGTTGGGTCATATGTGTATGTCAATGTCTTCATCTGCTT
The DNA here is from genome assembly GCF_041138505.1 of Cibotium barometz. NCBI lineage: Eukaryota > Viridiplantae > Streptophyta > Polypodiopsida > Cyatheales > Cibotiaceae > Cibotium > Cibotium barometz. The sequence goes on from NC_141049.1 coordinate 27,533,521, forward strand.
TTGGAAAGTGGACTGTTACGTATTGGGATGCAATTTTCAGCCATTTCGATGGAAAAATTGTCGGCTGTGCTCTTTCATCTAAGTTGATTTCTGCCTGGAAACAGGTTACGCAATATCTTTTTTGGAATCCCAGGCTTAATGGGCAATCTTCTTCGCTTCGCCTTGAGAGTATTCATTGGTCAAAGGCTTTTGATGTACCCTTGGCTCTACGTGAGCCTAGGAAGGCATATTTCCTTTCAAAGAAAGGAGTTTATCTTATTGATGATGTTTTGGATGCTGGTGGCCATGTGCTTTCTTTTGTGGTTGCTGCCAGAAAATTTGGTCTCGGAATGCATTATAGAACAATCTGGCAGCTTATTCGAGAGCTTCTTGCTCCTTTTGAACCAATTGCAGATTTGGATCGTTCTGATCGTTTGGTTGATTGGAGCCTTAGAAGAGAACAACCTGCACGAGGCCCTTTATCAATGGCTAAACTTTCGGTTCGTTCGATATATCATCTCTTGTTCCCTGCCTCTTGGGTTCAAGAACATGCGAATCAGATTTGGCATCTTCATAAAAGTTAGACTTGGTGGAAACAGCGGCTTCATTCTCTTTGGAAATGCGGTCTGCCTTTGAAAAGTAGACTTTTTTTATGGAGATGCTTGATTGGAGTCTTGCCAGTCGGGCTTTTCTTGGCTAGGCGACTTTTGGCACCTTCAACTTGTCATAGTTGTGGTGCTTCTCAAGAGACAGTCTTTCATCTTTTGTGGAGTTGTCCTCTCACCAGGACTTTTTTGGATCAGATTGCTGCACGTTTGAGAGCCCGCTTCAGACAGGCACCCTTTGGGAAATACTTTTGGATCTTCGGTCTTCTCCCATCACCCTTTAGATCCTATAAAGTCTTCTTTGATTGGGTTCGTTATTGGGCTTTATGGACTACCTGGCAGTCTCGCAACAGGATAGTTTTTGCTGGGCCTCATTTGGATGCTTACTCATTCTTCCGTTCCTCTCTTCAGCAATCTTTATATGACTGTCTCTCTCTTCATGAGATTGACTCATCTCTGTATGCTCTTTTTACAGATTGTTTTTTAGATGTTTAACTATGTTCACACTGAACATAGTGAACACTCTACTAGTCTCCCTTGTAAATGGTCTTTTTGGTGGGTTTTCCTCGTTTTGAGGTTTCCCACCTGTAATTAATGACGTGAAGCTTTACAAAAAAAAAAAGTATGTTCCGGCACTTGGTTTTCATCTGTTGTCAGTGCATCAGGTTTGCAAGACTGGCGTACGGGTGGAGTTTGATGAGCATTTTGTTGCTCTCCGGGACAAAGCAACAGGCCAAGTGGTTTGGGAAGGCGGAGTGGAGAATGGAGTTTACAGGCTTTCAGCACTCTCTCTCCCAGGTCCTCAGGTTTGTGATGAGTGGTAGTCTGGTAATGGCCACTTAAGTGTGGATACGCTGCAGGTGCGGGCTTTCCGGGACCAGATGATGGATAGCTTGCAAGTAGATGGCAGCAGTTGGCAAGAACTTTCCAGTACTGATGTTGGTAGTTCTTGTTTTCGTCAGTCAGAGGAAGCTGAACAGGTCACTTATGCCCTGATGTCTCGTAGTGTTCGGGACATAGAACTTTCAGTTGTTGAGGATGTTCTTTCCACGGGGACCTTTCGGAAAGCCAGGCAGGTGACAGGTGCTTACTTGCAGAAGGAGGTGGTTTCTCCAGGCTTTGTGGTTCCGGATTCAGAGGGGGTGGTTGACAGGTTTCATCAGGTTTCCAGGACTTGTTTGTGCACCGTAACAGGTGTTGATCCTTGTGAGCAGTGTGATGTCTCTGTGACTCAGAAGCTGTATGGTTCATTGATCTGGTTGATGGACACTAGATTGGACGAGAGCTTCCTGATGAGGCGATTGAGCTCATGGTTGCGGATGACTCTTTGGGAGGCAGGATTGCGTTTCCTGTGGTTTCTGCAGCATGCAAAGGATCATGGACTCTTGTACACAGGAGGGGGGTTGTTGGATGGAGTCCGACTCCACGGTTGGAGTGCCTCGGTTTGGGGAGGAGATTCGGACACGAGGAGATCTACTTATGGCCCATGAGCAGTTTTACGGAGCAGCAGGAGGTTACATTGCAGGTTTGGGCTTCCACTGGAGGAACCCATGGTCATCCCGAGGCACTTTGTTCGTGAACAGATCATTGCTGATGACATCTTGCTAGAGTTCTGTTCGACGGAGGACAGTACGCTGGACCTCTTCACGAAGTCGCTATCTCAAGATTTGCTCAGGCGGCACCCCAGCTCCCAGTGGTTGGTTTCACAGCCAGGAGCTGAGAGGGGGTGTTAGAAGTCATCTCCTGTCTAGATTTATACACCAGGGCCTTTGTTGTGGGTGTGCCCACCCTTATCAAGTGTTTTATCATTTTTCCTCACTCCCCGCATTTTTCCCCTATTTTTTCCCATTTTTCTGAGGCTTGGGAGGTAGCCCTGAGGCGGCTGGAGGATCAATAGCTGGCCGACTACCTGGACATCAGTCGTGGACCTCTGTGATGCTGGCCGACTGGATGTATGCAGTCGTGGGCTTGATCTGCTGCTGGCCGACTGTTGATGCAGTCGTGGAGGCCTCTTCAGCAGGCCGACTGCCTATCTGGGGGCATATAAATAGGCCCCCAGTCCCCATACCTTATTTGTATCATTTCTCGGAATCTTCTTGTGTATATAGAGCAGAGTTACACGCCTACATCTCTCTCTCTTGTGCTGTTTTTCTGCCTGCGTTTTTGCTCTTGTGTTCCCAGATTTGGTCATCATCTCCGCTGCGTATTCTGACAGGACTGTCACTCCATAGGAAGACCAGGATTTATGTTTTACGTCATGCCATTTTTGTGCCGACAGATATTTTGTACTTGTTCCATGAACGGGAGATATGTCCATGATACTATTTGCACATGCACTCATGTTCTGCATGTTTGAAACTGTTTTCGCATGACTTGTATTTTTGTGTTTGCCTGCTTGACACGTTACTTATTGAGCGGCGACGCCTGCCAGTGAGTCGTGAAGTTTGCTCTTTCTTCTGACGAGTTTTGGTGCATGTGAACAGGTGGTAAGTATATTGCACATGTTAGTTTAATACTTAAATCTCTAACCTTTTGATTTATAAGGTTGTATGTTCACATACACTTAAAAGTGGGCACCCACTTAGGGGCCAAGGTGGGGAGCCACACTTAAGTTGTGTGTGTGTGGGGGTGGGTGCATGGTCACCTACCCACACCCCCATGGAGCTGGCCGCCCACATGCAAACGTGGGTAGCCAGCCAAATCACAATCGTGCAACTCCCTCTCCAAAACTTACAAAAGGAAGCCACCACCTCCATCGAAAACAAGCTGGCGTTCATCTCTTCGCTCCTTTCAGGTTGCGCCAACTTTTTTTTCCTCAAGCTGACGGCGGCGCCCACTGTTATACAGGCTGCGCATGCTCCTTCTCCTTGAGGCGACTCCTTTTGTTTCTCTACAGGCTGCGCCTGCCATAACCAGCAGGCTGTTCTTTCTTCACTTCAGACGGCATAGGCTGCAGCCAGGCACCTCCCCATGCTCCCAGGCGGTGCTGAACTATATACGCTTCTACTCCAAGGCGGCTGCTTACAGGCTGCACTTCTGTACCCTCTGCTGGCGCGGCTGTAATCTCTACTGGTGGCTGCGCTGGTTATACAGTGGGCTGCCCACTACACCACAGGCGGCTGCTCCTACCGCTAGGTGCTACACGTAATCAGCAAGCGACTGCCGCCACGAGTTGTGCTGCTGTCTACAGAGGCAGCGTGTACCAGTACTAGCAGGCTGCGCTGCCACCTGCAGGCGCCTGTGTACTATCCTATCCATCAGGCGGCTGGTACCATCACTAGCAGACGGCTCTGCCCCTTTGCAGGCGCCTTGCGCCTGTTTTTCCAACAGTTTGCCCTATCCACTGTAGGCGCCTACACCGCCTCCATCTCCCCTTTGTAGCCAGGGTGTTCATTTACAGCCAGGCGACGGTGTGTGTACTCCTACAGCCAAGCGGCTACATCCATGGTAACCTCCACTAGTAGCTGCACACACACAGACACCATGGGTTTTGGTCTTCCTTCTGCCATCCACAGGTAAGTAAATTTTCAGATTTAAGTAAAGTATTTTGTGATAAATCTAATAAGGGACTTTCTCCACGGAAACACCCGTTCGGTGCCGGGTAGTCCAAGCTCTTGGAGAACCACGGTCCAAAGGTGCTGAGATCGGGAGAGCTACTTGCCCGCCTCTTCGCCACCACTCCACCCGCACTACATCTTCTTCCCCTGTTTCCATCCATAATTTCCCTCAACCTGCCTCCACCTCCCACACCACCCCCTTCAGGCGTTAGTACGAGAGCGCTTGTTTGTGCGTGGTCTTGGAACACCAGTGGGGCGCTCTCCGCGGAGTCCAGTGAAAGCACATGACCGTAGAGACTGGACCACTCAAGTGGTCGTTCTACTTCGAATATCTACTTCGAGCTTTTTGTTTGGTACTGTATTCATTTGTACATGGACATCATCTGGTTCTTGGAACCCATGGAGCATTGTATTTGTTAAATACTCCCAATAAATATATCATATATTGAGGGGGGGGTCGGCCCGTTCCGGCCCCAGTGCTGGTGTCCATTTATCTCATTTCATTTCATTTCATTTCAATTTCAAGTTGTAATTAAGTTGTCCATATTAAATTGTGGTTTTAAGTTGTGCTATTACGCATGTGGGTGTCCAACGGAGTCTTTCCCACTTGACGGGATCGGTTTCATTGGTATCAGAGCACGGTTGTTTCCCTCTTCCTAGTGGGGAAACAAACCTGTGTACTGGACACCCCGCTTCTAGCACACTTAACACAATGGACAGCCAAGGCAACCCTTTGGAAGTGCCTAATTCGAGGGGCCCATCAAGTGCCTCGCGTGGTTCTGATGCTCTACGGGGAAGGCACAAGCCCCTTGAAAGGGTAAATGATAGTGAATCAAAGGAACAACTGTCTCGAGGAAAGACAGTCATGCTTGAACAAGAGCCTGATGCAATGAGGGCTGAAATGGAACATATGAGAAAACTTTTGCAGGCACAAGCAAGAGTTGAAATTTTTGCATGAAGATCCCCATGTGCAAAGTGCCATTGAAGCTAGGAAAGCTGATGCAATGGTAGATGTAACTTTTGAGTCCATGGCACGGGAAGTGGGCAAGAAGCCAAGGGAGTTGGCACTTGCCTACCTCCTCCGCAAAGGTGATATCAAAGAGGGGGACGACGGAGAGCTGAAATTCAGAAATCCACCTCGCTTGAAGCATGGAGATCTCGCATCTCAAAGGCTGAGATCTTTCATGCAAAAGGAAGAGGTGACAGTCACCTCTCGACATGCATCTCCTCCACAAGGCACAAAACCTAACAGGTATATGTATGCTAGTGCTCACAGAGGGCATGAAGGTCACATGCATTCAAGACATGTATCCCATGGTAAGGGTGACAGGTCTGCTTCTAGAAGAATTTTGCCTTCTGAGTTATCTCATGGAGAGACAATGCCTTATGCAGGAAAGTCACATGCATCTGAGTTTCAAGTTCGTGGAGCACATGCCACGCCTCATGAAACTTCTATGACGGCCCATGGAGCCCATGCAGATAGGGCTGCCCCGTTGGATAAGGGGAAAAGAAAAAGAGAAGACCATGAGCCTCATGCCAGAAAGCTCAAGGAATTTAAAGCAGGTGACAAATCTGTTAAGTTTGATGTCTTTCATGAAGAACATGATGCTTCTAAAGTGTTGGCATTTGTGGCACAGTTCAACATTGCTTTTAGCGATGAGGACTTTACTGAAAAGTCTAAAGTACGCCATGCTAGCATGTTTTTGAAAGGGACTGCTGCTCATTGGTGGATCACTGAAAAGATCACCAAGGATCCCATTTGCACCTGGAAGGAATTTAAGGACCGATTCTATGCTCAGTTTTTGCCACCAAATGCGGAGCAAACTCTCACCCAAAAAGTGGGACAAGTTGAAGCAAAGAGATAATGAAAGCGTGCAACAGTATGTTAACAAGTTCTGGAAAGTGTTGCTGGAAGTACCTCCCTTTATGCAAATCACTGAGGATGAAAGAAAGAGGAAGTTTCACTCTGGACTGCAACCAGCATATCGTTCCGGCATTGAATTGCACCCGAAACATACTTTGCAACAGCTCACAGCTTCTGCTCTTGCTACTACAGAGCAATTGGTGCTCAAAATTAAACAGGATCAAGGAGGTTCAAAGGGGAAAGACAAGGCTGTCCCAAATCTGCAAAAGGGTGGACAGCCACCTAAAAAGAACTTCCAGGAGACCTACAAGGGTGGTAAAGCTGAAAATACCACATCTAAAGATCAGGGCCCAAAGAAGAACAAATTCGGCTTAACCCCGGAGCAAAGAGAGCAACATGCCAAGGAGGGAAAATGTTTTTCTCGTGGTAGCAAAGACCACATGTTTCGACAATGCCCTGACCGCAAACCTAAGCACGAGGACAAGCAGACTAAGGCTAATGTACATGCAGTTCCTGATGTGCAAGGAAATACAAGTCGTGATGCAAAAGAGCGAATGGTATGCAAGGCTTGGGAGCAAATCAAGGATCAGCCCGCCTTATTCATGTTTGATGACTGTGCAACCGATAACTTCATCTCTATGCAAACGGCAGCTGCATTGGGTATTGAGGTTGAGAACATGGGACCTCAGATTGAAGCCGAAGCTGCATTTATTGGTAAAGAGGTGCAGGTTACCCCATTGATAGGGAAGTTGCGCATCCATATCCAGGGCTACCTTGATAATGAACATTTCCTAGTTGCTCCACTAAATGGATGTGATGTATTGTTGGGCAAGCCGTGGCACCATAGGCTTGAGACCCGCAAAGACTACAAGTCCAATATGATTTCTTTTATGCATAAAGACCGCATGCATTTTATTGATGCTGGCAAAGAAGGGGATTCCATCCCACTTGTATCACACATCCAAATTAATAAAGCAATCAAAAAGAGTCTTTCTGCGTACTTGGTTTTTGTTCGTGATAGCCTTGTGCCAAATCATCAAAATGTGGATGCTATAACTAATGATAGGTTGAATTTTCTTCATGCATTTAATGACTGTTTTGCTGATACTTTACCAGGAGAATTACCTCCCCAAAGGCCCGAAGATCATCGCATAGATCTTGTGCCAGCTAGTTCTCCACACAACAAACCCGCATACCGAGTCAGTGCTGCACAACAAGAAGAGATCATGAAACAGGTAAACGAGCTTTTAGAGAAAGGTTTGGTTCAGCCCAGTTCCTCACCTTACTGCTCTCATGTGCTTCTTGTTCAAAAGGAGGACGGATCATTCCGCATGTGTGTGGACTATATAGCTTTAAACAAGCTTACCATCAAGAACAGATTCCCAATTCCACGTATTGATGACATTTTGGATAAGCTTGATGGTTCGGCTTGCTTTAACCGACTTGATTTGAAAAGTGGTTATCACCAGATACGAGTGGTGCCACAAGATGTCCATAAAATTGCATTCAGGACAGCCTTCGGATTATATGAATTTTTGGTAATGCCTTTTGGTCTCACCAATGCTCCTACTACGTTTAATCGTATGATGGATAGGATATTCCGACCCCATCGCAAATTTACAGGAGTATTCTTTGATGATATCTTGGTTTTCTCCGAGAATGAGCAGGAACACAGAACTCATTTGGTCACAGTGTTTGAAGAGTTGCGGAAGCATAAACTTTTCATTAATGCCAAGAAAAGTGAGTTCTTCCTTTCAGAGATTCATTATCTAGGTCATATTGTATCCAAACATGGAGTTACAATGGATCCTGCAAAGATAGAGACCATTCGGAATTGGCCCGAATTGCAAAACGTACATCAAGTACGTAGTTTTCTGGGATTATGTTCGTATTATAGGCATTTCATAAGGCATTTTGCTATGATAGCCACCCCTCTACATGATCTCACCAAGAAGAAAACCACTTTCAAATGGACTTCAAAAAAACAAGATGCTTTCTTGCAGCTCAAGCATGCTATTATATGTGGTCCAGTATTGATTGTTCCTGACTTGCACAAGTCATTCGTAGTTGAATGTGATGCTTGTGGTGATTGCATAGGAGCTGTCCTAAATCAAGAAAGGCATGCAGTTGCATACGAGAGCCGTCGTTTGCATGATGCTGAGCTTCATATGGATATCTATGAGAAAGAGCTCTTGGCTGTAATTCATGCTTTAAAGATATGGAAACATTATCTTCTTGGGACTGAATTTATAGTCAAGACAGATCATCAAAGCTTGAGATACTTTCTACCTCAAACAAAGCTTTTAGAGAAGCAGATGAGAATGGCAAACTTTCTTTCCATGTTTCATTTTCAGATTGTGCATACTCCAAGAAAGAAAAATGTGGTGGCCGATGCACTATCCAGGAGGCCCTATGTAGCTGCAGTCTCAGTGGCCTCTCATGGAGACTTATCTGCTATGAGAGATTTGTATCATTTGGATGCTGATTTTTGCCATATAGGGACTGATTTCATTCACATGCCTCTTATGTTATCAACGAGGGTTATCTTATGAAGGATAATTGCCTACGTGTGGTGAAGGATTTGCGTCCAAAGGTTATGGACGAATGTCACGCTCCACCTTATGCTGGTCATAGAGGTATCATGCCTACTACACGCATGATTCAGAGATATTTCTTTTGGCAGAGCATGCGTAAAGACATTGAGGCTTATGTGCGTGCATGTATTACTTGCCAAAAGGTGAAATTTGATAGGCAAAAACCTCCAAGTTTGCTTCAGCCATTGCCTATTCCCTCGCAACCTTGGGAAAGTATTACTATGGATTTTATTATGGATTTGCCTAGATCCCAGCATGGGAATGATGCTATTTGGACCATTGTGGACAGATTTAGCAAGCAAGCTCATTTCTTGCCCGTCAAGAAAACCATTAAAGCTGATCATATGGTAAAGCTTTTTCTTGCTAATATTTTCAAGCACCATGGTATGCCTAAATCCATTGTTGGGGATAGAGATCCCAGGACTACAAGCCTCTTTTGGAGGGCTTTATTTGATACTATGGGTACTAAACTTGCGTTTTCATCAGCCTATCATCCCCAAACGGATGGCCAAAGTGAAGCGGCAAATTCAGCCGTGTTGGATTTGTTGAAATGTTATGTGGCAGTATCTTCCGCTTGTTGAGTTTGCCTACAACAATACAATCCATGCCTCCACGAGAAAGGCTCCGTTTGAGATTATTTATGGCAGAATGGTATTGCCACCCATCCTTCGTACAAAGGATGAGATTTTTGCAGCTGATGAATATGTTCGTGATTTGGATGTAGCCTTTGGTCAGGTGCGGACAGCCATTGCAAGGTCTCAAGATAAGCATAAAATGGCTGCTGACAAGCATAGAAGGGACATGCAAGTCAAAGAAGGTGATTGGGTTTTGCTGAAATTTGAGAAGGCTAGGCTTCGGAAGAGGCCAGGACGAGAAGGATCATATCCTAAGCTTTCTCCTCGCTATTATGGACCCTTCAAGGTGATTCACAAGATCAATGAAGTGTCCTACAGGCTTGCTTTACCTAGTCACTGGAAGATTCACAATGCATTTCATGTGAGTCTATTTCGGAAATATGTGGGGCCCGATCCTGACGAGCCTGTCACAAAAGATCCGCCACAGATTGATGATGAGCTTGAGGAGATCCTCCAGCCAGAACAGATTGTTTTTCACAAGGAGCGAAAGCTACCTGCAGGGAAGCTTTCCAGGAGATACCTTGTGAGTTTAAGAATTATTTGCCTATTGATGCCAAGTCGGTAAATGAGGACTATTTTGTTGATTACCCACAGTTGTTGCAGGCATATCTTGAGGCTTTTCAGTTGAGGACAACTCTTTAGAAGCCTGGGGGGATGTCACCAATTGGCCGACCATTTGGTCCATCTCCAGTTTTTGTGCCTCGTTCACTTGAGGCCAGGCCGGTGTCTCATGTGAAGAGGCCAGTATTTTGCTGACATGGACGGGAGCCAGACTAGTGCCACCCGTGTGTTAGCAGGATGGTGTCATATGGACAGGAGCCAGACTGGTGCCACCCATGTATGACCTGGACTGTGTTCGACCCATGGGATTGTCATGCCATGGAAGAGCCAGTATCCGTGCCGTATTTTGCCTATGGGACTGTTACTCCATAGGGAGGCTCGTGCCTGGAACTGTGTCTTACCTATAGGACTGTCACTCCATAGGAAGACCAGGATTTATGTTTTACGTCGTGCCATTTTTGTGCCGACAGATATTTTGTACTTGTTCCATGAACGGGAGATATGTCCATGATACTATTTGCACATGCACTCATGTTCTGCATGTTTGAAACTCTTTTCGCATGACTTGTATTTTTGTGTTTGCCTGCTTGACGTGTTACTTACTGAGCGGGGACGCCTGCCAGTGAGTCGTGAAGTTTGCTCTGTCTTCTGACACGAGTTTTGGTGCATGTGAACAGGTGGTAAGTATATTGCACATGTTAGTTTAATACTTTAATTTCTAACCTTTTGATTTATAAGGTTGTATGTTCACATACACTTAAAAGTGGGCACCCACTTAGGGGCCAAGGTGGGGAGCCACACTTAAGTTGTGTGTGGGGGGTGGGTGCATGGTCACCTACCCACACCCCCATGGAACTAGCCGCCCACATGCAAACGTGGGTAGCCAGCCAAATCACAATCGTGCAACTCCCTCTCCAAAACTTACAAAAGGAAGCCACCACCTCCATCGAAAACAGGCTAGCGTTCATCTCTTCGCTCCTTTCAGGTTGCGCCAACTTTTTTTCCCTCAAGCTGACGGCGGCGCCCACTGTTATACAGGCTGCGCATGCTCCTTCTCCTTGAGGCGACTCCTTTTGTTTCTCTACAGGCTGCGCCTGCCATAACCAGCAGGCTGTTCTTTCTGCACTTCAGACGGCACAGCAGGCTGCAGCCAGGCACCTCCCCATGCTCCCAGGCGGCTGCTGAACTATATACGCTTCTACTCCAAGGCGGCTGCTGACAGGCTGCACTTCTGTACCCTCTACTGGCGGCTGTAATCTCTACTGGTGGCTGCGCTGGTTATACAGTGGGCTGCCCACTACACCACAGGCGGCTGCTCCTACAGCTAGGCAAGCGACTGCCACCACGAGTTGTGCTGCTGTCAGAGGCAGCGTGTACCAGTACTAGCAGGCTGCGCTGCCACCTGTAGGCGCCTGTGTACTATCCTATCCATCAGGCGGCTAGTACCATCACTAGCAGACGGCTCTGCCCCTTGCAGGCACCTTGCGCCCCGCCTGTTTTTCCAACAGTTTGCCCTATCCACTACAGGCGCCTACACCGCCTCCATCTCCCCTTTGTAGCCAGGGTGTTCATTTACAGCCAGGTGACGGTGTGTGTACTCCTACAGCCAGGCGGCTACATCCATGGTAACCAGCACTAGTAGCTGCAAACACACAGACACCATGGGTTTTGGTCTTCCTTCTGCCATCCACAGGTAAGTAAATTTTCAGATTTAAGTAAAGTATTTTGTGATAAATTTGATAAGGGACTTTCTCCACGGAAACACCCGTTCGGTGCCGGGTAGTCCAAGCTCTTGGAGAACCACGGTCCAAAGGTGCTGAGATTGGGAGAGCCAGGCGTTAGTACAAGAGCCGTGGTCTTGGAACACCAGTGGGGCGCTCTCCGCGGAGTCCAGTGAAAGCACAGGACCGTAGAGACTGGACCACTCAAGTGGTCATTCTACTTCGAATATCTACTTCGAGCTTTTTGTTTGGTACTGTATTCATTTGTACATGGACATCATCTGGTTCTTGGAACCCATGGAGCATTGTATTTGTTAAATACTCCCAATAAATATATCATATATTGAGGGGGGGGTCGGCCCGTTCCGGCCCCAGTGCTGGTGTCCATTTATCTCATTTCATTTCATTTCATTTCAATTTCAAGTTGTAATTAAGTTGTCCATATTAAATTGTGGTATTAAGTTGTGCTATTACGCATGTGGGTGTCCAACGGAGTCTTTTCCACTTGACGGGATCGGTTTCAGACACGAACAGAATTTCCATCAGAGTCGGGCCAAAAATAGCAACTCCCCTAAATTTTAGGTGTGTGATCCTTTGTATTCCAGGATAATCCCCCATTCCCAAAGCTTGTTAATATTTGGACGTCTTGGAGTCCACCAGCCCCTTTCATACTGGGAAATGTCTAGGTTGGTGACATCATCCCCGCTTTTTTAAACAGTTGTCCGCAATTGTGATAGCTCCCTTGCGGGAAAGCAAGGTTGTTCTCGTCCAAAAGAATGAGCCCGGATCTAGTCATACTAGAGTCCTCAAATGAAGGCCATCCAACCATAAACAACGACTATATACCAGTTAACTCCCAGGTAGACATATATCACACTCTGCAAAGAAAGAGCTGGGTTCAAGTTACATGTCAAAGTTAACGATCATAACAACTCTCATGTCAATATCCAGTCTTACAACCATACACCTAAGCCACTTCGAAAGGGAAATAGCATAACAAATACTGTAGATATAGCCAAGGTATTAGAAAGATAACTGATTTAAAACAAATCCATTGCATAAAACAGCTCCACTTGGCCATAAAGAGAATCCTTGGTATTAAAAATTCATTTGGATAGAACATTCTTCCAATAGAACAATGCATAACAAAGTAGCAATGTCCATAGGATATGCTAAAAAGCATATATACCATGGATACAAAATTTTGGGAATTGAATAATACTTTAGGATTTGACTTTAAGCCCTTGTGATTAACATTAATCTTGCATAGACATGCACAAGGAAAATAGCCAAAAAGATTATTCATTATTGACTGGACACACCAGTTGGTTATCCAAAATCAAAGATTTAAGCTACTTTCTAGACTACTAGATGAAGCTAAAATTTTTTAAAAGGATACAATATCTTAGGTTTTATCTAAACCCATGTAGACATCCTCCCCAACTTCTTGAAAGTATTCCGCAACTTTAAGCTTCAAGCCATATATCCAAGATATAAGCATGTCCCATAAGTGGGCAAGACAAGATAGTCTCAAAAATCCAATATAACTGAAAGAATCCATGTCCCAAATAAATGGACGAGACTAAATAAGTCTCCATAATACCAATATCAAAATCATGTCCCAAAATAAATTGGCGAGACAAAATAGTCCCATAAGTCCAAATCATAATCATGTTTCTCTGTCCATACTCCAAATCGAATCCAACTCCAAGGAGTAGTTACTTGTTCCCCAATCCTCGGTGACACAAATGCATGCTACTCTCCACTGGGTTCCATGCCAACAAGGTGTCAGTTAACATGACCCTTGGCGTAGACATAAGTCCCCTGCCAACCAAGCGTCATGTCCACTCTACCACTTGCACTCCGTATTGGTGCTCTGACCGCATCTTGGAGGAGAGGTGGGCTCAAGTGTGTAACATAAGATAAGAATTAGTCACAGGCATAGATATCTTAGTGCTTCATAGGCATTTCGGCCACCAATAGTTTTACAAGCATTTCGGCCCGCCAATAGAAATCCTTGATCCATGAGATAACCATGAGTTCCATGAGTCCAATGTATCCCAAATAAAGGAAGCCAAAAACATAATCCATCCCAATAAAGGGAGCCATAAACAATGTTTCCTTGAAACCATCTCGAGGCAAACAACAACACATTTCTCCTTGTGCAGGCATACAAGGGTTAGTGAACATCAAAAGCACTTCATAATAAGTAGCAAAAGCACCAACTTTGCAAACTCAAAGTATACTTAGCTTTTATTTTTCCCATATCGGTTGTCTTCGAGCTTGATAATAAGATCCATAAATCAGGCATAAATAGGCAATTCCATATAGAAGAGAATACAGGCAATAAAGCCAATTCCACGATTCCAAAGTGGATTCTGAGAATCCGTAAGTCAGATTGTCTTTTGCACATGCCTTGATACATGACTGCTCCCATAAGTGGATAGGCCGGGTGTATTTTAACTACACTAGTAGCCAGTGTTTATAACCCAACAGAATCGTCTTCACACAAGAGTGTGAAAGAGCCAATGCTCTGATACCAATGTAACTTCCGGGGGTGCCTCGGGGTTTCGCAAAACACTCGACCATTAATGCAATTTAAACCTGAAATCGGCCATAGCCTTAACACATATCCATCATCACTTTGCATAAAACATAAAAGCTGCACAAAACATCCACAAATGCTGAAAGTGGAGCTTGCACATGTGACACCACATAGAGGCTAGAATGGGCCGACCCCCCTCCCCTTGGAGAATTTTATTACTCAAGGAGAATAATATTATGTACAAGCTTTGAGGGCCTTATTCTCCCCACATGAGATGTCCGATTATCCATATACAAATGCCACTCAACCCAACACAAGGCAACCATACAATTCAGCCGGCACATAGCTATAGAAATGCCGAGCCAACAATATAAACCATATGCCTCTGTGCAGGTACTGATTCTTCCCTAAAAACCAGAGGTCTTCATGCAATAGAGCTGGTACAAGAAGTACAGCTCTCCATTCAACCGCTCTTCATTCAACCGGTACAAGTACAATGGTTGGTACATCATGTACAATGGTTGGTACAGTAAGTACAGCATGTACAATGGCTGGTACAACCGATATAATGGCTAGTACAGTAAGTACAAGAAGTGCAAGGTGTACCGGTACAATGGCATTATGGCTGGTACAACAAGTACAAGTACAAGTACAAGGATTGATACAAGTACAATGGCTAGAAATCGTAATAAAATGATTAAATACCCTTGCCTTCTGAACTTCTTCGCGATGGAAGCCTCCAAAACACTCCCCAACAGCTGGTATTATTCTGTCAGAATGCGCAGCGGAAGACTTAACGCACGTAGGAGACGCATCACCATCGAGCACCACAAACACCCCCAACGGGCGTTGCAGCATCCCTCCACTGGGCTCCCATCTCCCGGTGAGCTGCCTCCCAAAACACAGGCCGGAGGAGATAACTATGACAAGGTGCCACTCTAGCCTATATATGGCTCTTCAACTTCCCATGCTTCCACTTATGGGATAATCCAAGGCACCTTCTAGCCATAGATCATACGCTCGAAATCGCCAAACACCCTCCCTCGATTCGAGCTCCGCAAGCCACCGAGGCGCGAGGGGGTCGCCCATGACCACACACGCCCGAGCCACCCAGGACCACACACGCCCGGGCTCTGATACCATGTCAGAATGCGCCAGCAGAAGAATAACGCACGTAGGAGACGCATCACCATCGAGCACCACAAACACCCCCAACGGGCACTGCAGCATCCCTCCACCGGGCTCCCATCTCCCCGTGAGCTGCCTCCCAAAACACCGGCCGGAGGAGATAACTATGACAAGGTGCCACTCTAGCCTATATATGGCTCTTCAACTTCCCATGCTTCCACTTATGGGATAATCCAAGGCACTTTCTAGCCATAGATCACACGCTCGAAATCGCCAACCTTCCAACATCTTCATGGGCAGCCTTCAAGAGAGAGAAAGAGAGTAGCCATCATTAGGGCAGCCTGTAACGGTGGTAGCGGTTAGTGTGCAGCAAGAGACCTCCCTCAAATGAAGAGAGAGGGCTCCAATTTATAGATTTGGGCCTCCCATGAGCTAAAATGGCTAGAGAAGGCTATAATGACAAGTGTGAGGCCACTTGTCTCACTTTGATCCACTTTCTGCCACATGTCCCAATTTAAGAGATGGATTCTCCCATAATCTTTATCTCTAAAAATATCCCAATTGGTAGCCCATTTGTCATAGGTACTGTGGCAACTCTTGGTATCTGCTCAATTCTAGATATAATGACACGAATAGAATTTCCATCGGAGTCGGGCCAAAAATAGCAACTCTCCTAAATTTTAGGAGTGTGATCCTTTGTATTTCAAGATAATCCCCCATTCCCAAAGCTTGTTCTTTCCGAATATTTGGACGTCTTGGAGTCCACTAGACTTGTATCATACTGGGAAATGTCTAGGTTGGTGACATCGCCAGCCACAAATCTGTCGCCGTCACGCGATGAGTTCTACGTCAGGTCCATGGAAACCTTGCTAGGGTTTCTCAGGTATGTCCTCTATCCTGATCCACAATGGTTCTATGTCAAATAATCCTCGAGGACTTTACAGGCTTTCAATCTAGATGCTTTCTTAGTAAGACATTGTGGCGTCGTATGGTATTGCAATATTCTCCACCCTCGTCGTAGTACTTGAAGCACGCCCACGACAATATTCCCAACCCTCTCTAAGTCAGCATTCCAATCTTAGAAACGAATTACATGACTACAACATGAATTCAAATAACTAGGATCGATAAATGTACGATCTCACATGGCCTTGCCCAAGAAATCATTTGATGTGGACCACATAGGAGCAAGGCTTAAGCTTCACATCCCCACCATAGAGTCACTCCGGACTCGACCCTGAGCTGGAGGACATAGCTACATCTTGGGTAGAGCTCCCCCGCATCCCATACCACTAGGCCACACCCTATAGGTGTTGTCTAGGTGAGCACCCTCGATGGGCCATTTGCTACGAGTCTGACTCAACAATCGTAATAACAACTAAGCTTGGATTATGCTTATATAGGTCACTAGGCTCTATAACTACCCCCGTGCTATATTCAGCTAATAGCCCTATAATCTATAATAATTATGCCTCCTCTCTTGTGGGTTGGAACTTGGATTATCTCCTACTGGCCGCCTGCTACACCTGGCCTCTAGTCCGGACGCCTACTATGAACCTGTTCTGGACGTAGCATACTTCCCCCCTATTAAGGACCATTGATGTCCTTAGCAATGAACTTGGGGAATTGGGCCTGCCTAGTACGCTGATCTAGAACCAACTCTGGTTCTCTAGGGATATACTATGTTCGCTCTTTCCAAACTAGTTCTTTCCAAGGAACAACTATCACGTGCACACTCCCGAGTGTGATGTGCACATGCTTCTACCCATTGGCCAGCTGAGTGGTTGATTATGTGGCCGAATTCATGTTTGTAAGCTTTATGTACCAAATCATTGTAATATTGTCCAAGCGCACAATGAGCAGCCCTATGTGGACAGAGTTATTGGGTTATTGTGTAAACAAACTTAGTTGGATATTATTATTAGGGTTGATAGAGTTGGTAGCCAACTCACCAACATTAGACACTATAAATAGGAGTCTAGGCCTTAGCCGTATTCATTCACTGATCAATCGGTCATCATTGAGTCATTGAGAACTCAAGAGCAATGCTACCATTGAGTATCTCTATTCAGCATTGTATATACTTCATGTTGGTAATGCACGGTAGATTAGGTCATCTCTCTCTACTTTGTATTAAACATGAAGAAGAAGCAGTTTGTTATGCATGGGTTCAAGCCTCTAATTAGACACTAATCGCAATCAATCAATTCATAAACACGCTTCCACTGTCGGAATGCATAGCGGAAAATGAGACAACTACTGTGAGAAACAAAACGCAAAAGTGTAGAGAGAGAGAGAGAAGCTATATAGAGTTTGCTATATACACGAAGATCCAATACAAATAGGAAGTGGACTGTGGGGGAGCAAGGGCCTATAGTGTTGGTAGGCCAGCCCACAAACAGCCAACAACATGACTCCATGTCCACAACTAGGTAAAAACCGGTCGGCCAGTATATATACAGTCGGCCAAGACAGAAAAACCAAGTTGGCCAGGACAAGAGGAGTCGGCCAGCAAACAGAGGGCCCCCACGACCAAAAACACGAAAAAAAGACACGAAAAATGGGAAAAATGGAGAGAATTCCTGGGTGGGCACACCCACAACAAAGGCCCTCACTAAATAAAATGTACAACAACTTCATCAGAGTCACCCGACAGTTGATTGACATGAAAGACCAGATGAACCATTGCACCCTAGGAAAGTTTTGCACAGTATGCAACATCAATAATCTTCCTTGTGACCTTGAATGATCCGCTAAACTTGGAAGGTAACTTGTAATGTTTCCTTGTATGCATAACATTGGAATCCTTTGGTATCCTCAAATACTACACCCACATGCCTACTTCCAAGACTGGTGGAGATCTTCGTTGGTTAGCATAAGTTTGGGCTCTTTCTTGAGCCGTCCATACCATTTCCTTAGCTAACTTGAGCATTTTCTGCATATCTTGCATGAAATCACAAGCTTGCTGATTTTGGATTTTACTTAATCGGTGACCAAGGTTGAAAACCGTACATAAGCATAAAAAGCTATATCCCGTAGCTGAATGCTTATGACTATTATACACAATTCTCACTTTGGAAGATAACTCACAAACTTGCTTCACCTTACCTAGGTCTACTTAGATACCACATTGATTGATGATATGACCCAAATATAGAAGCTCCGATTTGACAAATTACATTTACACTCTTTGGCATATAGCTTCTCCCATCTCAATATCTACAAGACAGTCCTACGACTTTGGAGGCCACATTACAAAAAGTGCCACTTCGTCTTTTTATTCAAGTTCATATTGGTGTTGGGCGCTTTTTCCCTATTAGCCGTTAGCTAGGTAGACATATTACATAGATTGAATTATTAGCCTAAAAGGAAAAAAGGACTGGACTCGACTTCAAAAAGAAATATCATTGGGTTTACATGTTTACAAAGGGGAGACTTGGATTTTGGCATCTATGCAACTCATAACATCAAAAAGGCCATGTGCTTTTGGTTTGGAAGGACAAGAGAAGGGATTATTGTTACAGATTATTGTTACATCCAAGACAAGTTAATACTAGGTGCTCGGACGACACGTCGAGTGTAGCAAGTGCTCAGTAGGAGATAATCCAAACCACAACGACGGAGGTTTATAAGTGGAGGCATAGTTATTAGATTACAGGATTATTAGCTAAATATAGCGCTCGGCCAATTATAGAGCCTAGGGGCCTATATAAGCATAGCCCAGGCTTAGTACCGTGCTGTACGGACCCGTACAAGGCAGTCCCCCTCCCCCGGTTCTTCCCCTGATTGACCTTTGGTCCAAGATCCTCCCATAGTTTCCGATTTTTCACCACCCGTAGTAGGTGCCCACCTATAGCCGCTTATTTATCCATCCGTAGGTGAGCACCAGGGGGGGGGGGGGGGGTTTGAACCCAAGACCTCTTGGTCCTAGGCAAACACCTTCACCACTTGAGCTATCACCTCATTGGCAAGTACCTGGCAGTTTTTAAAAACATTTTGGGCCCAAAAAAACCCTAGTCCGACCGCTGTTGCCGATTTTAGTCGACTTATGCAAAGTGCAAACATAGCCATTCCTCTCATTGATACACACATTGCAACGAGAGATGATGATGATGTGGTGCCAACTGCTGCGGTCACCGCCATTGCAGAGCTAGAGCTAAGAGTATGATAGCGAAGGAAACATGTTAACTGATGGAGCTCTCATTCGTTGTTGTTGAATGTTCAAAAATGAATTGTTTTTTGATTCATTTTTAAGTATATATATGTACACTATATAGTATAATTTTTAGATTTTTACAGACCTTACGTATTTAACGTACCTCAAAATCTCAACCCGTACCTGAATGCGTACCTTTCCACCTTGTTGCATGCATGGAACTAATCCAACCACAGCCCTAAGCAACAAGATGCTAATTTAGACATGATTAAGACAGAAGAGAGAGATAGTTGGTGTTAGGGTTTTCTATATTTAATATGGTACAAAAAGGTTACTGAATGGTTGTACATGATTAGGCCCTTGGTCAGGGGGTGACCTCTTGCCCCTTCTACATGCTTGATGATGATTTCTACTTCAAAATGATGAAATGACTTGATGAATGACTGAAATGATGATTGTATGCTTTTATATATGCTTGAGGTGCTGGTCGGCTGGCAGATGCTACTGTCGGCCACCTTTGGACATGAGTAGTCATGAAATAATTCTGATAAATGTTGTGCTTCATCAATGCTTTGCCCATATTTTGTTGTCATTCACAATGATACTAGCCGCCTGCTACCTAGGTCCCCAGATGGCTACCGATTGCAACCTAAATGCTCCTTATGGTTGCCGACAGGATTCCCAAACCCTCCATGATGATGATGCTACTAATGTTGATGTTGATGATGATGATAGTGGTGTCGATTTTGATGCTAATGATGATGATACTGATTTGATGTTGATGTTGATGTTGATGGTGATGGTGATGGTGATGGTGATGATTCTATTGCTAATGATGCTCTAAATGCTATCCAAGTCAAGGATTATGATGTTCTTGCTCGAGATTAGCCATGGCACGGGCAACGTGCACCTGACATCCCCTCCTGCTAAACTTGATGACAGGGTGTGTTGGCCATGTCCACTCCCGGCTAGTTCAAGTGTGAACCGAGCTTACTCATGGGCGTTTTTTCCCTATGACTGGACACAGGTTTTTCCCCGTGTGAACACACTTGTGTGTGTTGGGCACTTAGCCCTAGGCTTTTTTAGCACTCACTTGTACTTTCATTTCATCATTCATTGAGTACATCTTTTCCCGCACTCACGTTTCTCTGTGCTTGAGGTTGTGTGTGTGTATGTGTGTGCAAGCTAGTTGCCCTCCTACCCAACATTGGTATCATAGCAAGGTGCTACTAGGGTTAGGGTTACCTCCATTGCCTTTGGGCTTCTCTCTCCCGCTTCAGCCTATCGCGCATACACGCCACACTCTCTCTCTCTTTGCAAAAACAGCTCACAACCTCTCTCTACAGTCGTGTTTTCTCTCCCCTGCTGTTGTCGCCTGCATTGCTACCGGACATGCTGTTGTACAACTTGTTGTGCACTGTCGACCTTTTATGCCCGACGACTGTACTAGCGCCGCCCTGTGCGCCCAACTGTACCAGCTTCTGGACAGCGCTGCTACCTTGGGAGCACTAACAGCGTACAGATCTCCGCCCGCCCACCTGGACACTACAAAATTTCGGGCATTTGAAGTTTTTTGAAAATTTCAGCCCACACAAGTTTACAGATTTAGAGGTTTGTGGGATTTAGCAGTTTTTGACCTGAAATTGCACATTTTGTCTGTTGAAATTTGGGGCCTTTCACCATTGAGCCTGCAATTGCAACATTGACACACATTGGCATTGATTTCAGCAGATTTGGTGTGTAATTGCACTAGAAATTTGGGGATTTTGCAGAAATTGGCACTATTTGCAGGTCTACTATAGACATTTGCAGGCATTTTGGATGTTACAAGCACATTTACTTGGCATTGGGGCATTTTCCCCAATTGTTTGGGCATTACAGCATTTGGTATAGGTGACAATTGCTTTAGCAGATTTACAGGTGCACATCCGGTTCCGATTTGGTCTAATTGACTGCCTAAAAATTGGGGCTTTTCTACATTGAGCCCATTTTTGCAGCATTCGACCAATTTACCTTTGATTTTGCCAGGATTTGAGCACTTGCAACTCTTACAAGTGTCAACTAATCGTGTTTTTCACGACACATGTATACATTTGTGGTTTGCTACTGTATATGTATGCCATTGTGGACACTTTGATAGATTTGCATCATCATGCAGTACACTTGCAGATTTGGGACATGCATATATATTTCTTGTGGTGAAGGAGTTCCCTTTCAGTCCATTGATTATCCTGCTATTTATCTCCCGCATTCTTACGGTTTAGCTGGGCATTGCCTACTCGTGGTGACTTGTGACAGATTTGTTGTGTTGTCATGGCCAACAGTAATAATGACCTCTTTGGCATGTTATCTCAAGAGAACAAGCTCAATGGGGATAACTACCCTATGTGGGCTTATATGATGCGTCATGTTTTGGTTGCCAAGAATGTATGGCTATATGTGGATGGCATTGAGGAGCATCCTCTAGCACCTGCTCCAGCGGAAGGTGAAGTTATTCCCGCTCACCCTCCTACAAGTCCACCTCCTCATTCTCCTCCTACCCAGCAACAGCGTACTTGGGATGCTAGGGATGCTCAGGCCCATGCATTGATTGCTCTCTCTTGCCGCAAGCATATCATTCCGCAGATTCGTTCCTGCACCATTGCAAAGGGTGCTTGGGATACCTTGGCGGCGGCGTATTCAGGTTGCAATGAGGCTTGCCTTCGGGGCAAGCTTGAGACTAACCGCATGCTTGAAGGTGACTCTATCGATCAGTACCTTATGCATGTAAAAGACTAGGAGAGCAACTCATTAACATTGATGAGGTCTTGACAGATGACTACCTTGTTCAGACCTGAAGAATTGAACATTTGTTCCACTGTTGTCCTCATGCTTGCTATCCCTTTCCCGTAACACAGCAGTGGATCACCTCCTGGAATTGATCATGCATGTTAGGCCTTTGGAACTGATCTGAGAGAGCTTAATGATGTACTGCTTCTGAGTACATACCCTGAAGGAATGCTTTCCTCTAGCTTTGCCTATTGCAGACCACTCCATCTGCTACCCTGATGCATTTTTCCACAAGCCTTGTTGTATTGATCCACAACCCTCAGCCTAATTAAGAACAAGATGCTGATTTAAACATGACTAAGACAGAGGAGAGAGAAGAAGAGAGAGATAGTTGGTGTCAAGGTTTTCTGTATTTGAAAAGGTTACCGAATGGTTGTACATGATTAGGCCCTTGGTCAGCCCCTAGGAGTGACATGATGACTTCTACTTCAAAATGATGAAATGACTTGATGAATGACTAAAATGAGGACTGTATGCTTTTACATATGCTTGAGGTGCTGGTCAGCGAACCGATGCTACTGTCGAACACCTTTGGACATGAATATTCATGAAATAATTCCGACAAATGCTGCGCTTCATCAATGCTTTGCCCATATTTTGTTGTCCTTCACAATGATAATAGTTGCCTGCTACCTAGGTCCCCAAATGGCTGCCGACTTCAGCCTGAATGCTCCTTATGGCTGTTCCCAAACCCTCCATGATGATGAAGCTACTGGTGGTGATGCTCATGATGATGATGATACTGATCTGATACTGATGAGGATGATGATTCTACTGCTAATGATGCTCTAAATGATGTCCTAATCAATGGTTATGATGTTCCTGCTGAAGATTAGCCATGGCGCAGGCATGCACATGACAACTCATAAGAGTGTGTTCACACACTACTAGCACAATAACCCTTTTACAGGCTGTCCGCACACACACACATACGAATACACAAACAGGGGTTCACACAAACAAAGAGACACACACGAAACTCCAAATCCCAACAAACCGCGAGGGTGGAGATGCTTGAGAAGACCTTCAATAGCCATGGTGATTTGGACTCTAAATTGCAACATGTGATACAAAAGAACAAGGTGTGCCAACACTTGAAACCCATGTCAAGCCTGATATGAGACCTTGACCACACATATCAGCCTATATCAGCTTACAAAGACAACCCCCCTTGCTCTAAGCAAGTTATGACACGAAAACGCGGCCTTTCATAACATTAAGGCACTACAAAGACAACGCATATGAAAGACTAACACACTCACACAACAATTATTACAATCAATTTTGGTGGACCACCTAGGCAGAGAACCCATGACCCACACACACAACAAGAAAAAGATAAATTTTTGGAAGTTTTTTAAAACTTCCCCGTGCTGGTGGAGTGTCGACGAACTTTTGCTCTTTTTCAACGGCGATGCCGAGCTGTTGATGCTTGGTTAGGCTCCAAGGCCAAGGCAAAGGACCCAAAATGGCTTCAATTTGAAGCAAGAGGCTCCAATTTGGAAAAGGCCCAAACTTTGGATATTGTTGAATCCTTAATTTGATGTGGATGACTCAATTTTTGAAAAGCCCCAAAAATATGTGTTTGCATGAGTTCTAATTAATAGTTCATATCATACTCGTATGATTGGTGAAGAAAATTTTTGCTAACGTATGGTAAAATGGCGTATGAAATTTGCTTGTCATTCTTGCTCTTTTCTTTAAATAAAAAATTTGAGACTTTTTTGTTGAAAGTGACACCGTGGATGGTTTACACCCTTCAGGTACTAGGCTTGGGCTGTGAAGAACCTCGGCCTTGGGTTGGGAAGTGGGCACTATACCATGAAAAAGCCCTACATTGTACCAATGTACTACACATGCTTATTAGCACGAATAGTACATATGTACTATGTACATTCAAGTTTTCAGCCTTCACCTTTCAAGTTTCAAGTCTCAACTTTCACGTGTCAAATTGTCAATATTTTGAAGTTCCAACTCCCACATGCATATATAGCCCCAAATTGAAGGCCACGCATGAAACTCCACCAAGAGTTGAAGCATACTTTATCATACCTATCATTCTCCTTGACGTATGACAATATGAGACGTATGATATGAACTATGTAGACTAATTTGATGAATTTTACCAGATTTTTGAAAAGCCCTAATTTTTGTTGATAAGGCTATGCATTCCCCGGTGGCTGTTCTTATGGACGCTGACGACGGCGGAGAGGAGGCGGCAGTGATGACAAATGTGGCCAACGGGAGGCGGGCAGCGACATGTTAATGACGTGTTGAGGCCACGCGCTTACATTGTGATGAGCGATGGACATGTGACTATGATACCTACTATTGGTTTAGGGTTGCAGGATCAGAAAGGATTATTGTCACCAATTGGCCGACCATTTGGTCCATCTCCAAATTTGTGTCTCGTTCACTTGAGGCCAAGCCGGTGTCTCATGTGAAAGGGCCAGTATTTTTGCATAACATGGACGGGAGCCAGACTGGTGCCACCCGTGTGTTAGCAAGATGGTGTCGTATGGACGGGAGCCAGACTGGTGCCACCCGTGTATGACCTGGACTGTGTTCTATCCATGGGATTATCACGCCATGGAAGAGCCAGTATTTGTGCCGTGTCTTGCCTATGGGACTGTCACTCCATAGAGAGGCTCGTACCTCGATCTGTGTCTTACCTATGGAAGACCGAGATTTATACTTTCTGTCGTGGCATTATTGTGCCCGATAGGAATGTTTAGTACTTGTTCCGTGAACGGGAGATATGTCCATGATATTGTTTGCACATGGAGAGGGAAGCCCTCCCTTAATCATGTGTGTGGGGGTGGGTGCATGGCCACCTACCCACCCTCCCCCTTGGGAACTTTGGAATTGGCCGCCTCCATGCAAATAAGGTAGGTCGGCCAGCTGTTCGACGTGTGCCCCCTTCATCGTTCAGGCGTGATCCTTCTCTTGCATATAGGTTGGTGTGCATGGCCACCCTCTCTCATCTTGCCGGCTGGTGACTGCAACGAGACGACTGTGCACAAGAGGCTACGCACAGTTTCTTCTTTCTCCTTGCTTTGCATGCGGCTGCACACAAGGGGCTGCGCAAGTCTTCTTTCTCTCTTGCCTTGCAGGCGGCTGCACACAGGACTTCACTCCCTTGCCTTGCAGGCGGCTGCAAACAGGCTTCACAACAGGCGAATATTACTTCCCATACTATTGAGCAGCTGTGCTGGCTCTCCATCCCCTATCTCTCAAGCTAGCAACAACAGCAGTAATAAAGACTTCTCCTTTCATACGTGGGTGCCTAGTACTACTGAAGGCCATATTCATTATTTTACAAGGTAAGCGGATTGAGATTCAAGCAAAGGTCTTTGGTGTAAATCCTACAAGGAATACTCTCTGCTGCTAACACCCGTTCGGTGCCGGGTAGTCCAAGCTTCTGGAGAACCACGATCCATGGGTGCCGAGTTCATTTCATTTCAGTTTTCAGTTGTTATTGAGTTGTCCATTCATATTGTGATACCTAAGTTGTGCTATTTACGCGTGTGGGTGTCCAACGGAGTCTATTCCCACTTGAAGGGATCGGTTTCAATCATCTATGATGGATGGAAGATGTCCATGGTATGTGTAAAGAGAGAGAGAGAGAGAGAGAGAGAACAAAGCACAAACAGAGAGAGTATTGCACGACTCGATGTGTTAGAAGTCATGTTCATTCACCACCAAGTACAATGCTTTCGTAGGCTTGTAGCCTTATCTTTTAACCCATACAAATAAACACACTAATAAGTTTATGCCACATGGCACACTTATCTTACCCACTCATAAGAGATGTTCACGTACTACTAGCACAATAACCCTTTTAAGGACTATTCACACACACACACACCCACACACACACATGAGGGAACATACACATGAGACTCCGAATCCAAATATGTGATACCTTACACCCTAGGTATGAGAGGGTGCCAAATCGACTTCATAACTTGAAGTGTAGTTGCATGGCAACGGAGACTGGCCCTGCCCACCACTAAACTATAGATGCCTTATCCGCAGCAAATTAAGCCATGCCCATGGCACGATGAGCTACAACCACGCCTCTCAAATCCTGCTGGGAGATAATCTGCAGCATGACAGGGTCGTATATTTAGCACACCTGCTACTGCAAGTCCATTGAGGGGATGGCAATTCCTCCCAGAGAGTCTGTCTCCTTGATCTAGAATGACCTTTACCATACCCTTCATTGCTGAAGGCAGAGCCTATAGGGTGGCACAACCATGCAAGACCAACGGACCGCAATTCTACTCAACTGTAGCATATACCTTTCTTGCATGGGGACCTGATGGATTATTTGGCGTTAAAGTTCCCCCTCCACCTCATATGTAACCTCCCTCAGAGAGCAAACAACCACTCCATCCCTCTCTTTTTTCTGGCCTCATTAAAGGGTTGTTATCTTATCTTTAAGATGCACTTTGGTTTTTTTGCTCATGGAAAGATCTTTTTCTCAGAAAAAGAAAGCAAGAGCCCACATGGTCACAATGGAACCTGCCAAAGCCA
Organism: Cibotium barometz; assembly: GCF_041138505.1. NCBI lineage: Eukaryota > Viridiplantae > Streptophyta > Polypodiopsida > Cyatheales > Cibotiaceae > Cibotium > Cibotium barometz. The sequence continues at coordinate 27,560,234 of NC_141049.1, forward strand.
CTCCTTAAATTTTACTAAACACGGGCAACAGGGTGACACTCCCAGTATCACAACTGCCAAGTTCGGCCAGTCTCCCATCAATGTGTGCCAACATCATGACTATCCATAAAGGAAGGTATAATCTCTCTCTCTCTCTCTCTCTCTCTCTCTCTCTCTCTCTCTCTCTAACTGTTCTCCAAATGGTGTAACCGTTCTTGACACAACCTCTCAAACAAACCTCCATGTGTTGCATCTCCCATCTAAGCACTCTTGCCACTGAACAGTACTCTTTTACCTTGTTTCTTTATGATTACTCTCTCTCTCTCTCTCTCTCTCTCTCTCTCTCTCTCTCTCTCTCGTACATACATTGTACATGGTTTTGTCTCTAGGCCAGTTCGCTTTGGCCTGAGAGAGACGTTAATACAATCTCTCTCTCTCTCTCTCTCTCTCTCTCTCTCTCTCTCTCTCACACACACACACACACACACGTAAAAAAGGCAGCAGCAAGGCATGAGTAATGAGACACAGAAAAGACTGTTCATCCATCTAAACCAGGGTCTGGAGGCTTATGACCTTAAAACTACTACAAAACGAGTGCACAAAATAGTTAATACTACAAAAGCAGCTTGCAAATTGTAATATGCTGTGACTGTAGCCTGGGACTTCGCCAATACATATGTTCCTTACCTCCATAGAACCACCTCTATGACCGGCATAGAAGACTGTCTCACCCCCAAGTAACTGCCGTGCAATGTCATTTCCACCTTTAACACTACTCTTTTTGCTCATTTTCCCACTTCCATTAAGATATACAAGAAGAGTATACTCCGTTCGGCGTCCTCCATCTAAATCAACACTTTCATCTATGTGCGGACCAAACCTTTGACCTTCTTTATATCTAATGCATATACGAGAAGAATATGTTAACCAAAAATGTGAGAAAACTTAGTTGACTAGAAACTATAAATAAGCTCGCAAAGTAAGACAAGCACTTAATTAGATTTGCTAATTGAAAAAACTAATGAGGAAAAGAAAACAGCCATAAATGTTATAGATATGATTGGCACATGCCCCCTATTTTTTAGGACATGCATGTCTGTGTGTACGATACTCATGCAATGCACACTTAAGACCTATACACATTTGTTTGTGTATGTGCTCAAACTAGACATCAAGCATTTGTATATAGGCACACATGGCGGTACATCTAATGCATGGGAGAATGTGTATGCATATTTATATCTTTATTAATGCATCTGCAGGTGTGTGTGTGTGTGTGTGTGTGTGTGTGCGTGCGCGAGTTACGTCTTTACGTATGCACATACCCTTGCTTGAATAACATGTCCTATTTATATGTATTCCCCACGAATAGCAAGTATATGAGCATATAGATATGTGCACATAGACAAAAAGTGTATATAAATACCTGTTTGTTTTACATATGTATGTGTCTATTTATATGTATTCCCCATGTATAGCAAGTATATGAGCATACAGATATGTGCACATAGACAGAAGTGTAAATAAATACATGTTTGTTTTACATATGTATGTCTATGTAAGTAACTACCACTACATATAAGTATCAATCCAACGCCTTGATGCCTTTAGATACATACACGCAAAAGTGTCCAGGCACCCATGCACGGACTTACCTGTAGAATCTAATATTAGGGTTTAATCCAACTGCAGATTTGCCTTCCAATTTGATTTCAGTAAAGACTCGGGATAAGCCTGACCTCCACAGGTTTTCTGCAAGGATGCCATCTTGCACAGATATTCTATCATTATCTCTAAAAGCTTCTCCTCTTGCTGGACCAAGGCTGCTCTGGTGAGAAAAGCCTAATCCCTCTGCATACTTTATGAAAGCATCGCATTCAGATGTACTGAGAGCATTTGGCACCTACAAGTTTCGAGAAATAAAGGGCGTCAAAAGTCTTCAAACAATTCTAGGGTAAGAGATTACCTTACTAGTTTTTTAGGGCTTCTTACCACTTCCTAGCATTTGATTTCCTGTCATCTTGTAGAGTGACATGTGCATTCTCTTTCTAGTTTTCTAGCGTTTCATATCAGTTCATAGGGCATGATGTCAGATTCTAGAGTTTTTTGACTGCATTATCTTGCTGATTTTCATGGGTTTGCAGTCAGTTCCAGCCAGATCCTATGGTTCCTTAGGGATTCCATCTTGCTGGTTCTTATCAGATCCTAAAAATTATGTCGATTCCTAGTGTCTCCAGCCTGCATTACCTTGCTAGATTTCTAGGGTTTCCAGTTTTGTGTCAGTTGATATGCCCGCACTGTCGTAAGTCTTCTGTCTGGTGTTATCAATCTGGGTTTGTATGGTTTCTGCACTGTCGTCGGGTGCGTTTCCTTCTTTAACATCAACACAGTTTAGACAACATACCGTGAAAAGAGACAAGGATTTAAGCTTCTGAACCTCCAACTCCGCTTTAAACTTTATGGCCGGCAAAGCTGCAGCAATCGAAGCCCCTGCCATCGTCAAGACGGATGATTTCTGTGTTGGCGCATACGTATGTGCGTGTGTGTGTGTGTGTAGAGAGAGAGAGAGAGAGAGAGGAGATTTCTGTGTTGGCGCATACGTATGTGCGTGTGCGTGTGCGTGTAGAGAGAGAGAGAGAGAGAGAGAGAAGAGATTGAGATTTTATTAGGGTAGTGGTGTTGCCCTCGCATGTGAAATGCCCCCCTTGATAGCATACGCCGCGCCCACGCCCACGCCCCGACACACACACACACACACACATATATATATGTGTGTGTGTGTGTGTGTAGAAGTCATGGAGTGAAACGAGGTACACTTGGTGACATCCATGAGTGAGTGTGACGCAAAGCGCATACCGATAGTGTGGTGCCCATTTCTCTCTTGAAGTCCGGACGAAGATGAGAACCCTTCCAATCACACCTCGTCTCTCTTGTTCCCACCTAGGAATAGCATGGCATCAAAGGAGGGACAACATTGCCCCAGCCATCGGGACATCAAGCACTGCATTTTCAAAGGCCTTACTATTGCCGAGTGGACACAATGGGGATGTGACAACAATGCTTCAAAGGCTCAGCTCTACTATGAACAATATTATCTCTCTTTTTGTTCTAATGTTTTCACTTTGGATTTTTTGCTTTGATTTGCAATTGAGTTTGTCTAATTGCTTTAATTAATTAGGGTTTGTCTAAATTGTTGCAAGTTTCTAATTGGTTTCTATGATTTGCAAAATCAAGGTTTTGAAGGCCCAGCTACTATGAACATGGTGCTAAGGACATGACACAATGGTGTTTGTAAGGCCCTCCTATTTCAAAGACAACAACTAAAAACTTATCTTCACTCTAGTAAAGGGTTCTCACTCACAACAATTAAGACTTGGACCAAATTAATCCTCTAAGATTGTTCTGATTTTTTGCTTGGGCAACATAACAACGATCTTGGAAAGCAAGGAAGCACGTTTGGTGCTCTATGGAACAAGGAGCACCCTCTAATTTCAATTTTTTACAAAAAGCAAGCCCCTCAATTTAGTTGGTTGGCTACATGAGAAGGTGGATCACTTTGTCTACAATAGATTACGGCTAAGCTAATGTCATCTTAGCAAGTTTGTGGGCTATCATTAACAGTGGGTTAGTTTGGTTGGACAAAAGTGTAGGGACTCACGGGTGTTACTATAAGCAATGTGTTATGGGTGTAGGGATTTGCCTAAAATAGTTGAAGCCTCTAGATTGCACAATCTAATTTGATTAGATTGCACAATCTAATTTGATTAGCCTTTAAGGGGGAAAACTTTCAAAAGCACTAAGCATTTGAAATCTATAAGCAAGCAATATCTAACGTCGAGCTGTCAATGATTATCAACCTTAGTAACCTATCTTTGTAAAAATCCACTTTCATACCTTAATAATACAACCAAATAAAAGTAAAATTCTTGCTAAAAATTTGGAATCAACAAAGCATCTTTAACATGTCCTTTCTCATCGGAAGGAAGTTGGACTTGGGATGTCTCCATATCCCTAGATGCCTTAAGCACTATTACCTCTAAAAATAAAACTATTCTTGTAATCCTCTTCCATATCCCTGAGCACTATTATCTCCAAGAATAACACTATTCTTGTGATCCTCTCCCACAAAACTTGGAAACTAATCCTCTTGAAATTTCATATGAGAAGATGTATATGAATTTACCAAATTGTTTGTTGCCATCATCTTTGTGCTCTGTTTGATCAACAAAGTTTGAAGATTGCCTTCCTTGATTGGGAAATTTTCTTCCTCTTCCCCTTCCTCCATTTACATTTTTTGCTTGTTGCTTGATGCAACCATCCCTTTCACAACATTCCCTTCTTTTCTGCAATAATGACAAGGACCTTTGCTTTGAAATACATGATTATTAGATGATCTAAAACTTCCTCTTCCTCTAGATGAATTGTACCTTTGTTGTTTTTGACTTGGATGACCAAAAGAAGTTTTTTCACCTTGGCTTTTCATTGGTTGATTGGAAGGATTTTTTAATTTGCCTCTTCAATGGTCTCGACCTCCTCTTCAACTTTGAAATTTTAATCCCACATTGTATGCTTCTTCACTCCCCCTTGAACCCTTGGGGTTTATCTCCATAGAGCCTCAACACTTGTTGGAGGAAAATGCCTAGCACTTCTTCGAAGGAGGGAGTGTACTCATGAACCATCAAAGCTCTATGCAAACTTTTATAATTGCGAGGTAGAGCATTAAGTGCAAGTGTTACCATGTCCACATCATAAACTGTTGAAAATACAAGTGAATAGGGTGTGTGTGGGAACAAGCTCTTGGATAGAGGCTGTAAAAGAGAAGATGTAATTGTGAAAGAACCTGTGAAAAGGTGAGAAGAATCTACTGGGAGAGAATAAAGGGTAGCATGAGAGAATTTAGGAGTGTGGAGTTATTATGGGAGATATTCAGGGAAAAGAGAAGAGGTGGAGAGAATCAGGTAAAAGGTGGAGATATTCTGGGAGTGAATCATGGAGAAATCAATGGGATTTGATGCTTGATGTAAACTCTATAAATTGAGGCATAGCCCTAATGAGAATTTGCTGGTTTTTGAGTATCCATGCCTACATTAATCTATTTGCTAATTATTCACTAATTACGTCTTAATCATTTGCTAATCACTTTCTTAATCATGTTGATTCTAGTGTATGATCCACCATAGCTCATCATTATGCTCAAATTTCAACATAAACTTCATCTCCAATTCCACGCAAGTCATTGCATATCTCTCTAAGGTCTGTTAAGAAAGATGCCACTGCTTTTATGCTCTTTCATCTTCAAATTATGAAGCTTGTGCTTCAAGTAAAGCAATCAAGTTGTATTCATTGCTTCATAAGTGTTGTAGAGGGTATTCCAAGCCTCCATTAGGGAATTTGCCAAATTTATTTGTGAAATGATATGGTCCTGCACAAACATACTAATCATGCATAATGCTCTTCGAGCTCTTCAACCAAACTCTAATACCTTTTATTAAATCTCGGCTTCAAAATTTTGCTTTCTCTTTGAGTGTGGGCTAAATACCTACAAGTGAGATCCCTTCTTTGATTTTAATCACCCCCTTCTTAGGCGTCTTCCAAATGGGCATCAAAGGTCTTCTCTCTAAATTTGTGGTGGTGATCTCTTAAAAGTCCCTCAAAACCAACAAGTTTTCATTTTGAGCTTCCATTCTTGATATTTTTTACCATTCAACTTATTATTGTTAGGCAACACCAATACATCCAATCTTTTGCCCATCTTTTCGTAAAGGTTCAAATGAAAAGATCTTACCATCAACATTGTGCAGATGACTCCATCAATTAGTCTCATTGCCACTTGATCTCAGCTCACCTATAGATGGATGCATGTATGAAGAAGAAGGAGATGGAGATGAGGGAGAAGGGGTTCTCTTTGGGAAGTATACCCACCAAGGACTAGTCGTTGCTCACTACCTAGACCCATCACCCCCTTCTTAGGTGTCTTCCAAATGGGCATCAAAGGTCTTCTCTTTAAACTTGTGGTGGCGATCTCTTAAAAGTCCCTCAAAACCAACAAGTTTTCATTTTGAGCTTCCATGCTTGATATTTTTTACCATTCAACTTATTATTATTAGGCAACACTAATACATCCAATCTTTCGCCCATCTTTTTGTAAAGGTTCAAATGAAAAGATCTTACCATCAAAATTATGTAGATGACTCCATCAATTAGTCTCATTGCCACTTGATCTCGGCTCACCTATAGATAGATGCATATATGAAGAAGAAGGAGATGGAGATGGGGGAGAAGGGGTTCTCTTTGGGAAGTATACCCACCAAGGACTAGTTGTTGCTCACTACCTAGACCCATAAGCCCTCTACTTGACACTATCTATTATTGTTTGCAACCCAACTACCTTACACTGCATAACCTCTCAAATTAGCTTCTCTCACAATCATACCACACCTCTCTAACACATCAGAGCAATAAGAGATGAGCAACACGATATTCATTCGACTATGAGTTTATACAATGCATAGACCATCTTCCTCATAGCTCAAAGAGGAGAGGAATTCGTACAATATGCTGCTCCCTTCAGTGGGGGCATAGTGACTCCCTTTTTAATATACACACACTGTGCTCCATATAGGTTACAATCCTCCAGGTAACACATCTAGCGAGATAACCCAAGCATTTTTTAAAAATAAAAAATGGCGGTATGGCGGTTGGTGAAGATGAACACACCCGCACTTGAGGGCATGATGAATGTGGCATGGTTGTCGATGATGGAGAATGGAGAAGTTGAGCAGCCGAGAGCGAGGGGTATAAAACATAGTATGGGGGGGGAGAGAGATTGAGTTCCTTGCAAGCAAACACAGACACAAGAGAGAGCAAGACACCAGAGAGAGATGGATGGCCGAATTTTCTTATATCTTCTTCTCTTCTCTTACAACCATAAGCTTACAACCATAAACTAAAGAGATTAGAGTACATACTATGAGGGAAAGTACTCTCATACTATAACATATAATGGTCGATCCATAGTGTGAACTTGACTATATGACTTGGCGCTACAAGTATGTCATACTCTAGTAATCCAAATGTGGTTGTCACCCTTATCATCCATTGGTGGCATATTAACCATAATCACACCAAACATACAAAATCTATCACCCAAGTGGGTCATCAATGTTTGCAGCACTAGTTGATCTCGATTTCTTAACACTTCCTCTCGAGCTCAACTCCACACACCAAATGTGCTAGTGGCATAAGTACGGAAGCTATCACCCACACACTTCACTCCAAGTAATCTCCAAAACCTACAAAGCTTCTCTATACCCAATGCCTTCATTAAGATGTCATTCACCTGATCCTCTGTGCTAACATATACCAAATCAACATGACCTGCTAGAACCTTCTTCCTCATAAAGTGATAATGTGCCTCAATATACTTTATCCTAGCATGATAGAACGGGTAACTTGCCAGCTTTATGATGCTCATGTTGTCATAATAAATGACAACGACCCTATCCAACAAGCTCACCCATATCACCAAGTAGCTTCTAAAACCAAGCTACCTCATAAGCTGCCATAGTAGTACCCATGTACTCTATCTCTATATTCGATATGGTAACTATTTCTTGATTCTCTATCTCATAGTAGTAGCACCCTTGTACTCTATCTCTGTATTCAATAAGACAACTATTTCTTACTGCTCCAACTGACAGTAGCACTTCTATAAGAAAACATAAAGCCACTGGTAGACCTCCTGTCTACGACACTACGAGCCCAATTAAGATGTGTGTACCCATGTAGCTACACCTGAGAATCCATCTAGCTGCATCCAATGTGGCTTCCTAGGGGCCTACATAAACTAACTCACAAGTCCAACCTCATAGCTTAAGCCTGGCCTAGTAATGGTCATGTAGATCAAGCTACCCACTATGCACATGTAGAGAGTGGGGTCCTCCAAAAGCTCACCTATATTTGTGAAAAGCTTTGTGTTTTGCTCCAATGGCACTGAAATAGGCTTACAACCTATCAAACCATACTTGGACAACGTGACATACTACCTGTATAATAAAAAAAATACCGTGAGGTGATCTCACCACCTCTGTACCCAAGAAATACCGTAGCTTACCCAAATCCTTCATCTTAAACTTCTACTTCAAAAGCATCCTAACATCATGTATGTCAACATCACTATCACCAGTGAGAATCACATGTTGCATTTACATCCAATGTTGCCATTTCCTTATCTATGGCATCTTTCTATTTTTAATTTCCAAGTGCTTACTCAAAACAAGTGGGCTCCAACTCTTATATTGCTTTAACCATGTAAGCATAATGATGGGTTGTGTGCCCATCATATCCCAACCTATCATCAGGAACCCTTATAGACCTCAAAATAGTTATAGTTCTCCTTGCACCAAGAGCAGAATGCCAAGCTCCTCATCAAAGCTCTGCTCAGAGCCACTAGATTCACCATCCACATATGAGTGACCTGCTAACAAATCACGCATAAAAGATTGATCTACATTTTCCTTCCCTTTGCATGATATATATGTACCTCCATCTATCCTCAAACAGCATAATATATATGTACCTCCATCTATGGACTAACATTGGATCTAATGCTAGAGGACTCTTGAGGTTCACTAAGCACCTGTGAATGTTTCTCTACATGTGTGACAACATCATTACTTCTTATATCTGCATCTTCCTTCACTTGTATATACCAGCTACTCATCAAAGATAACATCTCTACTTACTCGCATCACACGAGTGGTAGGCTATAACATATATAACCTTTCTTCTCCAAAACGTAACTAATAGAGATGCATTTATTTGCTTTTAGATCTAGCTTTGTTCTCATTTCCTTAGGAACATGCACATATGCAATACATCTAAACACTTTCAAGTGAGACGCATCTAGTTTTATGCCTGTATACTTATGTTCAGGTGTCATGTCATGAACAACTATAATGGGGTTCCTTTTCATTATGAAAATAGCAGTTGCTACTGCCTTAACCCTAAAATAATATAGGATATTCTTTTCAGACGTCAAGGCACGTGCCACTTTTGCAATGTGCATGTTTTTTCTTTATTCACAATGCCATTATGTTGTAGAGTGTACCTGCATGTAAACTGTCTCTCTTGATTCCCTATGAAAACTCACTAAAGTCATTAGAAAATTACTATCCCCTACAATCTGATCTTAGGTATTTAATCTACATACCATATATCAATATCTACAATGACACTTGTCTCATGTGCAAACATGGCTTTGCTTCCTTCACCCCATACATGTTTACATCTAAAGTAAACATCCTGCTATTTTTGTTACCCTTTGTAACCAAGCGACACCGATTTTTGAAGTCTTCCATATATTAAATATCTCCCGATGCTAACACATCTCTCTTCATGGAATTGAGCGTGTGCTACATCACAAATAGATTCTCACTTCTGTCATCACCCTGTTTCACTGTTGATACCAATGTTCTTTTTATAGCAGTCCTTTGCCATGTGCCCTGCTTTGCCACACTAATAGTACTCATGCTATTTACACCATGATTTCTTTGCTAGCCACCTTGACCTCTCTAGCTCCCCTTGTCTCTAGAGTGGCCTCTTCCACTTGTTTGTACATTAAATTCTTGTTGTTATTGTTGCCCATGTTTTTTTGTTTCCAAAATGGCCTGCACCTTGGCCTCTAGTAGAAGCTCATGAATTTTCAGAGGATGAATCTCCCCTAATATTCATCTCCTCACGGATGAGAAGAGTTCATGAAAATTAGAAAAGTTCTCTTAGGCTCCAATGAAGGTCTGAAACTAGTTGTATTGACCATTCAAGATCATTGAAACTATATCATCATTATCTAATGGTGATCCAATAGAAGTAAGGACATCTATAAGCTTCACTATAAGTAATCATTTATACTTAGCTTTCCCCTAGTCACATTATGCAACTCTTGCTTTAGTTTCATCTTTCGAGCTTGTGAGCGTTTGTGCTATACATCACAGTGTCCCAAGCCTTCTTAGGAATTTGTGCATCCTATATATGCACAATCATAGAATCTGTCACACTGCAATATAACACCTTTTTGGCTCTTTCATACCATGCTTTATATGCCTGCACTTGCCAGGGGTGGGATTTTCTTCAGCAATATGTGGCTCCTTTTCATCACCTATGGGATTTTCTTTAGTAATATGTGGCTCCTTTTCTTCAGCAATATGTGGCTCCTTTTCATCACCTGTTGGTTGTTGATGAACTCCCAATATCAAGGAAATTGGGGTGGGATTTTCTTTAGTAATCTATAGTTCCTTTTCTTCACTTGTGATGAACTCCCAATATCCTTTTTCCACAAGGAAATTGGTCATCCTGAATTTTCATGCTTAGAAGTTATTCTTCTTAAGCTTGTCGCTCACAATCCTGGGATAGACTGTCATACATAATTACCTACAGCAACTTACCAAATAGTGCTTGCAAAAAACTTTTGCGCTTGGTGAGCAAACTTGTAATCTCCAACACAACACAACAATATTGTAAACTTGAAATATTGCAATTATATATGAACTAGTCACATAAACACACATCCACCAAGAAAGTTCCTACGAAAAACTTACAAAGCTAAAATGGGCTTGAAATGCACCCGAATCATGTCTAAATGCATAGAAAGGTAGTTAACAGAGAAGTTACTTTGTTAACTACACACAATATGGGTAGAGTTAGAGGTGATACTCTAGACCGACAGGTAGAGACAAGACGGAGGTGGTGATGGTGGTGGCCGATGTGGCATGCGCAATCGGTGGGGACGAAGTACAGATGAAGGTGATGACGGTGACGGTTGGACTTGACAATAATTAGATGGAAATGGAGATGACGATAGTAATAAACTAGGTAATAGGGATGAGACCGAAGATGGAGATGAGATGAAGGTGGTGACGATGGACCCAATGGTGGACAATAGAGATGGAGGTGATGACGAAGAAGATATAAAGGTAGAAGGGCTTCTTTGTTGGTGAGGGGGGAAGAGCTTTGGTTGGTGGGAGGTAGGGAAAACAAGGGGGAACTTATTGGTGGGAGGCAAAAAAGGGGCACGGTGCAAACTCAAATTGAGATGCAAGGGGGGGTTAGGACTTGAGTCACCTAAGGCATCGGAGCCATCGGGGCCTCCAAGCCCTCTGGAGTTCCAAAGCCTTTGGAGCTCTCTGGCTTTTTGGTGAATTGGTTTCGTCATCACCCTAGGGGCAATGAAGCACACTATGGCCTTAGTAGACACTTTGGTTATATTGTCGTATGCACCCACCACTACAAGCATTGCACATAGACTGGCATTGATGCCCACCACTATTAGAGGATGGTATGAGCCCTAGAACTATTGGAGAAGATGTATGACAATTATCACTTATCCCAAGGTGGTGATGAGTATCACTTAGCCCAAGGTGGTGGCATGCACGTCGTGAGAAGGCACACGACCTTCATTGATGGAGTCTACGGTCATAGAAGTTGTGAATTGGTGAAGTTGGAGGTCTCAGAGGGCACTGATAGTGATGGTGGCTAGAGAAGGGTCACAAAGGTTTGAGAAGTCAGCAGGCATTAGTGTTGATGGTGGCCAATGGAGTCAAAGAGCACGACAGTGCCATAGAGAATAGAGAAGGTAACATCCCCATTGAGGCTGTGGAGTCGATGAATATGGTGAGATAGCCAATACAGATGAGGGATGGTGGAATGAAAGGGGCCTAGCTAGCCATGTACAAGAATATTTGAGACAGCCATGGTCTCTCAGCCAAACTTGGCACAAATACATGCAAAATAGGTATGGCTCCTCTCCACATGCGATTAATGTGGGCTTGCTCTTGTGGGGTTCTCTTTCTTTGGTTCCCATCCTCGAGCACTTGGATTATGCTTGAATAACTTGTAATTGAGGGAAATGACTCTTGTCGTCACCTTAACTATGCCAATATCCCACATTGTGGGGAGCTCGAGAGAAAAGCTTATGTGAGAAAGAGATAAGCAAAAACCTCAAGTTTGCAATTCAAACACAGTGATAGGGTAAGCCATTGGAAGAATTATAAAGCACCTTAATTACAAGATTTATGGGTAAATATTATGTTGTAAAATGAAGAGCAAAAAACCCCAATGCCATAATATGATATTGCATGTAAACATTGGCTTATTAAAGACCTAAAAACTAGAATTAATACAAACCTACACCTTATTGTAGATTGGATATCTCCTAGCTCCAAATTCATATGTAGCTCAAATTTTGAGGGCACAATGTCCTCTACAACTTTGTAGAAGAAAGTTTCTTCAAAATCTGCATCATTTAAGAGCAACATGCCTTTCTTTTGCTACCATATCAGTCTAAAAAGGTATAGAAAGATGTAATAGATAAAGAGAACCAAAATTTTTACCAAAGGATAGTTTGAGACTTAGTCTATCCTCTCCTACAACTTAAAACTATCAAGGAGGTAAGAAACTCTAACTATCTACCCAAGGTCATATAAAAGGTTAATGCCATAATAAGGCTCTTCTTTCCCCCCATACCTATCAAGCTCTAAATACCAATCTATTGAAAGGAGCTCATCAAGTAAACATCATCATAACATGATAGATTTTATTCATGATTAGAAGATCATAAAATGGACTCATTCATTGTGTGTATTGAGTGTGTATAGTGTACATGTATGTGTATGTGTGTGTATCAAATATAACAACTTTGGCTTGCTTAAATATCCCTCACCATAATTGTTTATATCCTCTATACATTATGATAATCACCATATAAGAACCTTAGTCTACAGCCATATAAACATGATAACACCTAAACAAATGAGAATGTGTTTTAGGTGCTAAATAAGTGAACATTATCTTTCAAAATGCCCATAAAAACTTGTAGTATTTGGGACTAACTAGTTTTCCACTTTTAAAAAAAAACTAGAACAAAAAAAAACAAGGTGAGATACTACATTATTGTAAAAGCTTAAAGTCTCATTGCCAAATTCTAAGGGACTAGGGCTTAAAGAAATACTTCATTTTGGTCTTAAATGCAAAATTTGGTGGGAGCTATATAGGATGGAAGAAGTGGAACTCTTGCCAAAAATAGATGATTACTTAAAAAGAGCTAATTTAGAAGTATTACTTCCAAAATAGCTATTTTGGTGGAAGATTATCTTGACTATGATTGTTGAGTTACTGATGCTAAGGCCTCTTCCATAACATCTAGGTCTAGTTGCCTCTTCCACAACCTCTAGTTCTAGTTGCCAAAAGCAAATGGAATGAGATTGACCCACAAGATGGAGTAGCTAAGATATCCAAGGAGTTGGTTCCAATGATGTAAAAATAGGAGTGCCAGCCCTTCTAAGTTGTAATTGTAACATGATGTTGTTTGGTGCCAATGATGCAAAAATAGTAGTGCCAACTCTCCTAACATGCATTGTAACTGATGCTGTTTGGTGTACCATTTGCTGGAGGAATAATATAGTTATTGATGATAAGGCCTCTTCCACAATCTCTAGTTCCATATAGTTATATCGAGGACACAAAAGTAGAGTTGATACAAATGTAGCACAAGAAGAAGAAGAAAAGGCAAGGGAAGAAAACAATGCAATCTTTAGTCAAAGAAACATAAATTGTCATTGACTCAAAAGAATTGGAGAGGAGAGTAAAGGAGATTATTACCCAAAGCTGGATGTTTAGAAGAAGAGGTATCCCAAGGCTAAGGAGGATCATCTCAAGGTGATGAAGACAAAATTGTTAAGATATGATTAATCATATGAAGACTTGGAAGGATTGGATAACATTGCTATTCTTGGAGAAGATTTATCAATTTTGAGGACACAAAAGCAAAGTTGTTATAAAGGCAACACCACAAGAAGAAAAAGAAAAGGCATGGGAGGAAACAATGCAATCTTTAGTTAAAGAAACAGACATTGACAATGCTCAAAAGAATTGGAGGAGACAATAAGCTCATATTCAAGTGAAGGAGCTTATTACCCCAAGCCAACTGTTGAGAAAAAGAGGTGTCCCAAGGCTAAGCATCTCAAGGTGATGAAGATAAAATTATAAGGATATGATTAATCAAATGAAGACTTGAGGAAGGAGTGGATAACATGCTATTCTTGGAAGATTTCTCAATGATGGTCAATGATGCATATATATGCTCAATGATGTAGTAGCATAGCTTCCTACAAAAATTTAGCATGCCTAGGGAGGCCCATAGCAACAAGCAATAAAATTCATGATGAAATAATAAAAAACCACTTAAATAACATAAATCTTAATCAAGACACTAATCACATGATGATTTTATTAATCAAGCTCACTCTGTATTTAAATGAGCATAGGAATGCATCATTATATAGCTTCTCGTGGAATCATCTAGATCCACGATCAACTCTAGCTTTTCCATCTCCCAAAGGTCACTCCACCTCTTCACAAGCTTAAGGGACACTTTGACACCTCATTGCTTACATCACTTGGGAATCTACCTTCTTGGACTTTGGCTTCTACCCTTCTTACTTCTTCTGCTTACATTTATCTCAACAAATAACCTTTGAACCAAATTCTTTTATAGCTTAACATATTAAGGTGCATGCTCCCCTAATTTTACATGTATCCTTCATCACTTTTTTTTCTACAGTGGACGAATCCCTATCATCATACATGTACTAGTCTACAACACTCCTAGTAATTCGCCATAGGCATCGGTAAACGAATTTCGATTGAGGAGTTTTCTTCACGGGAGAAAAGCTACAGGGGAATTATAGCGTCCTATTAGACAAAAAATTTCAGGCCAAAAACATGTTTCGGGCGCATCTGGACCTCTGTTTTTCAGTTCGCAAAACAAGTGTTCACAAGCATTATGAGTAAGTTTCGATTCTCTGCAGAACTTTGTTTTTGGAAATGTAGGAAGGGCGATTGGTTGTGCAGACACTGTGTGTGCTACAAAGAGGTCTCAAAGCTGCCATTGGGTGTATGTATGCAAAGTAAGGTCACTGGGGTTGTGATAGTTTGGGTGTAGTATAGTACCGCTGTTTGCTGCAGAGAATACAACAGTTTGTGTAGGTCAAGCAAGAGTGCTGTTTGTTGGTAAATTTGTGTTGCAAAAAAGATGAATGATGGAATAAACCACATTATTGCAGAAGAGAAGCTTGACAAGAATAACTTCCATGCTTGGAGGTTTAGATTGACCAATTTCTTGATGGGAAAAGATTACTGAAACTGAACATGAGGAGGCACCGAAAATACTGGAGAATAATCCAACTGCAGATATAAGAGATTAAGGATTGGAATCAAGGAGCAAGGAAAGTCATGTATTGGCTTTCTATCAGTATACATGACACTATGATTGGGCATATACAGGATGCCAAGTCACCTAAGGAGGCTTGGGACACCTTGGTGAAGTTGTATGAAACCAACACCAAGGCACGAAAAATTCAATTGAAGAAGAATATGTCCGTGAATGATTATGCTTTGAAGATCAAGGGCATTGTGGAATCCCTTGCATAAATTGGTGTTTTTGTGGATGATGATGATAAGGTGGAAGTGTGTCTACTGCGTGGTCTCAGGCCACAATACAAGGCATTCAAGACGTTTATTCAGACTCGAGAGAACATTCCCAACTTCACAGATTTGGTGTCAATGAAGAACCTGGGTGAAGATCAACAGTCTTCACAAAAACAGAAACAGTTGAGAGCATCGCATCAAGCCTTCTACACAAGTGCAGGTAGAGGACGAGGTAGAACTCGTGGATGTGGCCAAGGTGGTGGCCGAATAGGTAATCAGAATTATGGTTAGCAGCAACAACAATCCCAGAATTCACAAGAATAACGTACAGGTGGAAGAGGCCAGTTTAGAGGCAGGGGGAGTCAACGAGGTCGTTGTAATTGGCAAAGGCAGCATAATGATACACGAGGCTATTTAAACTGTGGTAAGCTTGGGCATGTGCAGGCAGATTGCTATAAGAAGTAGAGTGACATGCGAAATGGAAAAGTGCAGCAAAACAACTATGTATCCTCTAGCAGAAATAATGAGGATAATGAGAGGTTGTTTGTTATGCAACATGTGGTTAATGCTATGTTTGGAAATGATGTAGCAGCATGTAAGGATGATGTATGGTATGTTGATTCATGTGCTTTGAACCACATGACAAGTCATGGTGAGTGGTTCAAGGAAATGAAGAGTCTTGAGTGACCAGGTTTTGTTGAAAAACAGGGGATGACACTGCTCATCTAATTGCCCATGTTGGAGATGTGCCATTGTCTATGCAAGATGGTAAATTGTGTTATGGCTCACCCTAACCCTCCTTGAAACACATCCAAAAAGAGATTACCTGGTAAATCGCAACTATCGTGAGGATCTTTCCAATGGCTGAGCTCGTAACCCTTGAGGTCTCCAAGCTCTACAACTCCTTGAGAAGCAATTCCACCAATCCCCCGCAAATGTTGTCACACCGTCGTGTCGCACTACGGGTCCTCGTCCCTCCTCTCACCTCAATTTACTCACACACACTCACTAGCATGTATTAGGGAGAGAGATTAGCAGGAGGATTAGCAAGAGCAAGACTCAATTGCACAATGGGAGAGTCTATTGTATTATGAGAGAAATTACTTATATACATGGCCATAAGTGTTCACACTCACTTAAACTATGGTCGACCGGGCACTTTAGGCTCATAAGAGGCCTAATGCTATTACAATGACTACTCTTATAATATATCCATAAAGTACATCACTTAGGACTTCATCCTATCTTACTACCACACATCCATGAAGTACATCACTTAGGACTTCATCCTATCTTACTACATCACTTAGGACTTCATCCTATCTTACTACCACACACTCTTGAAGCGGGAATCACCATAAATACTCTGTCACACCATTACGGGCGCCCGTCCAAGTTGTAGCTTTGGACACTATTGCTTTATATCTTGAATGTATGACCCTTTGGTGTATCTACCATGACTCCTTGATGTAAGATAATGGCAGTAGCTCTTGTTAATCCTAGAATTGGATTAACATTTTTCCCTTCCTAATGGCGATCTCGTCCGCATGATCGCGTTGAAGACCTTTGTGTGGGGAGAATGAACAAGCTTGTCGATGGCTTTGATGTTGAATGACGTTCAATGGTCTTTGTTCCTCCGGAGGAAATAAGAAAAGCTAGTTAATGAATGAAGAGGTTAGTTGTGTATTGGGAATTCCTAACGGGTTGGGGGGTTTTTGCGAATGATTGCATTTTTATATTTGTGTGAGTCCCTTTTTTTTTGGGCCCACTTTGTTTTTGGCAATCATCGGCAAAGTTACATGTGATTTTTGTTAGTGGGGACACTAAGAGATGTTAATAATGGGAGAGAAGAGAGAAGAGATGTTAATAATGAGAGAGAAGAGAGAGAAGGATCCGAAGAAACGTAGACTTAATCATCAGAACGAGATAGTGATTCTCAGTTCCTCATTCGATTCATTGAAAAGCGACATTCATCATTTAAAGTAATTGGCTTGTGATGATGTCCCTTTGTGTGGCTGGATTCTTGTCAAATGTTGTTGAGTAGGACCTGATCTTGTCTTCTTTTGCCCATATGCTTTTTATGTTTTTATGCATAATTAAGTGCTCTTAGAAGTAGATTTTCATGAAGTACAAGAATTCAGTCATATAGACTCTTATTGAACTGCTCTGTGTTTGTTGAAGTAGCCACTTATTGGTGAGGATTGAAAGAATTACGTTGACTTGCGAGGCTAATATAGACATCTTCACTAAGGATTGAAGATCATTGATTTGTGAAGATGGTGGAGTTGTTTGGAGAGGTTTGTAATTTGAAGGAAAATCTCTAGGTGATGGGTTGTACCATTGACCAGGCTTTCGCCCACCATGGCCCCCCATCCAGAGATGTACCTGGAAGTTGATGGTGAGGCTTTGGTGCAATTGTTCTCTAGTGCATGAGTATGGGTATTTACTCATGGAGTAGCTGCTACATTAATTTAGCCAAAAGAATAGTAAGCAATAAGCTAACATATATATAATGGATATTGAAGATTATTGGAAAAGGTTAATGCGTGAAATGTCTTAATCCGTGTGATGAGGCTTAAATTATGAAAATGCAGGTTCTTAAGCCGTGAGATGGAGCTACGTGAATTGTAATTCCATGAGATGGAATTCCGTGAATTTGTAGATTTAGACCCCCCCTTTTTTTGGATTTTATAGGTCATCTATGTCATTATTTGCAAGCAACAACTTCTTATGCGCTCATTTCTTACTTTCAGAGGGGTGACAAGAGCATTGTTATTCTGTTCTTGATGTGCTCGTAAGTCTCCGTATTGCTTCTTGAATTTGCTGAAATGATATCGAGGTAGTAGGGGGAAGACTGCTGATTGTTTGCTTGAACAGACAAGCTCTTGTGTTGGTGTTGAATGCACGAGAGTGGTTGAGTGATTTGCTTGCTGTTTCTTGGGCCTCCATTCTTGTCAAACTTTAGGTGAAGTTGTTGGGGTTGAAGTCGGTGGTGAGGTTTTCTTCACATTGTTCGATTTTGGCAACCATATGATGGAATTACCATCATAGTATCCTTGTTGTTGAAGTACATGCAGAGGCACCCATCTTTGATGAACACTGTAACTTGGTGGCCGATGTGCTTGGTGTTGAGGCCTTCTTCTTTGAACAAGCTTAGGGGACTTTGTTATGTGCTTGCGGACCCAAGCTTTGGTATTTCTTTGGTAGTATCCTTGTGCTTGCAGTAGTGTTTTTGGTACCCACACTTGTTGCATTGGTGGAGTTCTTTGAGGAACTTGCATAGGCTTTTGTGGATGGTGTTGTGGAGTACTTTTCTTTTTCCTTGGCTTTCGAGTGCTGCGTTGAGAAAGAGGTTGTGACTGTCGAGGCACCCAAATTTGATTGGCACCTTCATAGTAGCCTTGAGCTACAAGTAGCTACTTCTCCACCCACATTTTGATACTATTAAGATACCTTGATTGTGGTTGTCGTGGTGGAGTTTTCGTTTGGGTTGATGTGGAAGGTTTAGGATCCTCCTTGTCTTTGGTTGGCGCTGAGGCTGCGGGTTTGAGACTCATGGGCATTGTTGATGATGATGAGGTTAGAGTCTCTTATGGAGTGTCTGTTTTGATGATTGACGAGGCCTTTGAGCATGTGGTTGTCTCCTTTGGTGAGGTTTGCCGATGAAGATGCATAGGCTCCAGGGTCTTTCCTTTGAGTTCCTTGTTAGAGATAGATGGTTGGGCTGTGGGAACTTCTTTAGGAATAGATGTTGATTGCGAGGTTTTGGCATTGAACTTCGTAGGTGAGGATGGGGTGGTTGAAGGAATAGAGGCTTTATCGAAGTTGATTGTTGACGCAGATGGTAGGTCATTGTGTAGAGGGGCTTTTGTGGAAGAGGCTTGTATCCTTTTGCGTTCAGCATCATAGATATCCATTAAAGTTGGATCCTCTTCCTGGTAGTATGTTATTGTCAACTTTTGTAGTTGACCATCATGATGACTCTATCACTAGCAAAGCACAGTGGTGCTTGGGAAGCAACAGTCCATTTATGACCTAAGATCAAATCTGCTTCCAACACATACTCAACCACAAAAAAACTTGCAAGTGAGGGGGTTAGTTTCAATATACATTGTATGTTCAAAGTACCCATACATGGCATGTTCAACTCTTGTGTAAAGGTAATCCTTTTAGAGTGTGCCGTGAGTGTTGGTTGACCTAACAAATCCCATAGCTCAAGGGTCATGAGATTGTGTTCTCGTGTTGGATAAAGCTGTGCTTGAGCTGTGGTGATTTTATTTGCAATTTCCAATCCAACCAAAATCCTAAGGATCTTTTCAATAAGATATGTTGGAAGTTCTAGCTCCTGCAAGGTTTCTTCCTCTCGTAATAGCAATTGTACATTGCCTATAGGAGTGTTCAAGGTGACTGTTTGCATGGATTCATCTAGTGAATACTCGACCACAAAAAACTTACAAGTGAGGGGGTTAGTTTCAATATACATTGTATGTTCAAAGTACCCCATACATGGCATGTTCAAGTCTTGTGTAAAGGTAATCCTTTTAGAGTGTGCCGTGAGTGTTGGTTAACCTAACAAATCCCATAGCTCAAGGGTCATGAGATTGTGTTCTCGTGTTGGATAAAGCTGTGCTTGAGCTGTGGTGATTTTATTTGCAATTTCCAATCCAACCAAAATCCTAAGGATCTTTTCAGTAAGATATGTTGGAAGTTCTAGCTTCTGCAAGGTTTCTTCCTCCCGTATGTACATTGCCTATAGGAGTGTTCAAAAGGTGACTGTTTACATGGATTCATCTAGTGAATACAATGATTCACTTATCCAAGGTCCACCAAAGACGACATCATACTCAAAGGATTCTAGGGTAACATGGAATGTAAATTCCATATCGCCATCGATTGTTTGAGTAGGGTAACTAAAGGAACCTGGAACTTCAATATTTTGTCCATTGTCTCCTCTTGCAAGACTATTGCTTGTAGGGATGAGTTTAGGTTGTCCCAATGACACCCAAGTGTCTATTGTCTCACGATGTTATGACTAGCTTGAGGGCGTTTACGTTGAACATCATTGCCTGTAGGGAAATCCAACCATACCATGATAGAATCTTCCAAAGGAACCATGGGTGTTTCAGTTATTGTTTCAGATTTAGATCCTGTTCCTGTTTCATATTCCCATTCACTTTTATCCTATGTTTGGGTCAGAGCTATTTCAAGAGTACCCAATGCGTACACTGGCACACTTGGCCCTTTGACAGTTCTTAATGAGGGCTATTTGGAAACTTGCGAATCCTCACAGTCCTGTTTTATGGAGTTCATTATGTCCTTGTATAACTTAGGTTGAGCTATTAAAGGTGCAAGTGTTGATGTGATGTTGGCTTTATTATGAGAGAAGAACATTCCTCCGAATGAGGTTTTGAGAGACTGTTTTAATCTTGTAAGGGAATTATCGAATTCCTCACGTGCTTTCTCAAGCCTATAGTTTGTATTGTCTGTCTCAAATGACTCTTCTGTAGAGAGTATGTCTTCCTCTTGAAAGGGAAGGCGGTACTCTTCTAGGCTTTGAATCTTGGGTTGTTATTTTAGGATTGGCATTATGAGGCTCAATCACAACCGGTGACCCTGTAAGACATTCAACTAAGCTAAGCATGCTCTCCTGAGCTTGCCTTTTGTGTTTTGTATATGTCATCATTCACGTCTCCAGCCGTTCACGTGCCACATCCCATCCGTTCATGTCCAAGTTGTTCATGTCCCAGCTGTTCACGTCCCAGCCGTTCACGCCCAAGCCGTTCATGTGTAAAGCCATTCACGTCCCAACCGTTCACGTGCCTGCACTTTCACGCCGGACCTTTTCACACGGCTTGGCTTTTCACACCCTTTTTCTCTCTCTCTCTTTTTTTTGGGAGTCTAGTGGGAAATACGAATTTCCCTTTTTAGGGAGGAATATTTTTGAATTTAAAGTGAAAAGGATATGGGCATTTTTCCAAAAAGGTAAGTGGGAATAAAAAAAGTCAACCTTTTAATGACACCTTACACCCTTTATAAATGATTCCCAAAATGGATAATTTTGACAACTCATGAGTATCTACTAATTGAATTCTCATTAGCCTTAATGAGTTATGTAAAAAAGTGATTAAAAATTAATCCAAGATTAATCTTTTTACTAATCTTTTCCTCTTTTACACTAATCAAGGACTCTAAATTAACCATTAATCCCTAATTAATTCACACAATTGAGCACATCATTGGGTAGAGCAAGGGAATGCTAATCTTTGTGCATCAACAATTATGTAAATTAATCTAAAATAAAAAATTAATTAGACTCTTAATCATGGTCTCAGTCAAATTTCTCCAATTGATCAAACATTTGATATGATTAGGTGATTTGATACATCTAGATGCTCTCAAAACACTCAAAAACACCAATTTTGACTACTTATATGATCAATTTAGACCCCAATTAACATATTTTCTAAATTTTTAGTCTCTTGAATGAGATTAATTACCCTTAATGATAAAAACCAGTCCATTAAGAGAAATTAGTCAAATTCAAAGGTTTTTTTATGGTTTTAAGAAATTTTTTGAAAGATTAAGCTACTCCTAATGCTTGCTAATACTCTAATCCAAACAATTTCAACAAAAACACACAATTAAACTAGAATTAATGATCTTAGATCTATGTTTAAATTAAAGAGAGCTAACATTCACTAAGAAATTCATTCTCTTGCATTGTTTGATGCAATGGATGCAAACTAAGCCTAATACAAACTATGTGCAAGCCCTGAGAACATGAAAAACCACAAAAACACAAATTAATCTTAAAAATAAGCAAAAAGCATTCTTTTCAAAAACAAAAAAGAGAGCTATTCTAAACCAAATCTCACACAAATCACCATCAATTCCACATCTTTTTCATGGAAAACCATTAATAAAGATAATGAGCAATGGAGTATGCATAGATTAGAGGCAAAACAATGGAAAAAGCCAAGGGATGGCGGCGCCAAAAATGTTATGGCTCACCCTAACCCTCCTTGAAACACATCCAAAAAGAGATTACCTAGTAAACCACAACTGTCGTGAGGATCTTTCCAATGGCCGAGCTCGTAACCTTTAAGGTCTCCAAGCTCTATAACTCCTTGAGAAGCAATTCCACCGCGTCTCCACGAACGTTGTCACACCGCCGCGTTGCACTCATTCCTCCTCTCCTCTCACTTCACTTACAAACACTCACTAGCATGCATTAGGGAGAGAGATTAGTAAGAGGATTAGCAAGAGCAAGACTCAATTGCACAATGGGAGAGTCTGTTGTATTATGAGAGAAATTCACTTATATACATGGCCATAAGTGTTCACACTTAACTATGGCCAGCTGGGCACTTTAGGCTCATAAGAGGCCTAATGCTATTACAATGACTACTCTCATAATATATCCATGAAGTACATCACTTAGGACTTCATCCAAAGTTTGTGAAGCATGTCAATTTGGAAAGCAAACAAAACATGTATTTTCACATGACAGAAATGTGAGCAAGAATGTACTAGCTGTTGTGCATTCGGATGTATGGGGTCTTGCGATGAAGACTATGTCTATGGGTGGCCGTAGGTACTATGTAACATTCATTGATGACCACACGAGGAAAGTGTGGGTGTACTTCATGAAGGAGAAGAGTGAAATGTTCACTCATTTTCAAAATTTCAAAGTTATGGGCTGAAAAACAGACATGAAAGCATGTGAAGTGCATAAGGTCAGATGGAGGGGGAGAATACTTCTCTATAATGAGTTCTCTGCGAAAGAATGGCATTCAGAGATAATTTACATGTAGATACACTTTGCAGCAAAAATGGAGTTGCTGAGTGAAAAAATAGGCATATTGCAGAGAGATAGCACGAGCGTTGATGGGCTGAGAAGAGTATGCCACATAGCTATTGGGCTGAGGCTGTGTCTACAGCAGTTTATATCATGAACATGACTCCTACTGTAGCCATATATGATGTAATGCCAGAGGAGAGGTTTACTAGCATAAGAAACCTGATTCATCTCACTTTTGAAAGTTTTTGGATGTATTGCATATGTGCATGTGCCAGATGAGTTACGTACTAAGCTGGATCCAAAAGCAGAAAAATGTGTGTTTATTAGGTATTCCCTTGAGCAAAAGGGATATAGATGTTATAATCCTATGACACGTGAATTGAGAGTAAGTAGTCCTGCGACACGTGAATTGAGGGTAAGTAGCAGGGATGTTGTATTTGATGAGATGAGTAGCTGGTATGCTACTGAAAAGGATGCTATTGGGGCTGATATAAGTGGAAATGTGGTTGCACAGAATGCAGGTCAGCAATCACAGTTATTGAGTGGACTAAGAGGCTCCTCATCTAGTGGTTCTATTGATAGACCATGGAGTGGCAGGTTGTGTCATAATACCAGTCCTGAAAATGTAGTTGGTACATCACATAAAGGAAAAGAGAAAGTGGTTGAGTCCCTTAGTATGCCTGACATTTCTGCAGGGCATTCTTAATGGAGATTCTAGCAGCTCGGAGATGAGCCTTGATGAGGAGCTTGGGATTCCAGCAATGAGGACACCTGGTGTGAAGAAGGCTATGGAAGCCTTGAATGCAAAGTTTCAAAGATCTTGAAGAGTCAAAAATCATGTGCAGAGGTTGACGTATGATGGTTATGTGGCACATCACTATGCATATATGGCAAAAGTTGTGCAAGTTGTAGAACCCACAATTTGATGAGGCTATTGGAAATGTGTGTCGAGAGAAAGATATGGATGAGAAGATGGATGCATTGTATGGAAATGAGACTTGGGATTTGGTGCCATTGCCTGAAGGCAAGAAAGCTATTGGCTGTAAATGGGTGTATAAGGTGAAACATAACAGTGATAGTAGCATAAGCCGGTACAAGGCTAGATTGGTAGCTAAAGGATATGCGCAGACACATGTGATTGATTATGGGGGGAGACATTTTTCCCAATTGCAAAGATGGCAACTGTGAGAGTTGTGATTGTGGTGGCTACAGCTAAAGGCTGGTTTTTCCATCAGATGGATGTCAAAAATGCGTTATTGCATGGTGACTTGCAAGATGAGGTGTATATGGATCAGCCACTAGGTTTTGTGGATACAAGTCACCTAGAGATGTGTGTAAGCTTCATAAGGCCTTGTATGGGGGCTAAAGAAGCAAACTCCACGAGCATGGCATGACAAGATTGCTGAGAATCTTGGTCACTATTGGTTTTCATATGGTAGATGCAGATCACTCTTTGTATGTACGTAAGAGTGATAAGGGTATTGTGATCATCACCATATATGTAGATGATCTTATTATTGGGGGTGACAACTTGGAAGAGATTGAGCATGGGGAAAAGTCTTCTCAAAAGGAAGTTTGAGATGAAGGATTTGGGAGATTTGCGCGTTACTTTTTGGGAATTGAGGTCATTCTTCGCACACCTGAGGGTATTTGGCTGTCACAGCGACAGTATGCATTGGACATGTTATCCAAGTATGGGATGGCTGATTGTAAGCCAATCTCGGTGCCATTAGATCGAAATGGCAAGCTTAGTGCAAATGCAGGTTGTGTTAGAGGATCCCACTATATAGAGGAAGATTGTGGGGAGTTTGATCTATGTTACGATCAACAGGCCAGATTTGAGCTACACCGTTGGCTTAGAGAGCTAGTTTGTGCAGGTTTCGCACAAACCACATCTTGATGTGTGCGACGCACACTTTGGTACTTGAGGGCCACTGTTGATTATGAATTGTTTTATGCAGTAGGTGTACAATTAGAGCTATATATGGGTACACAGATGCAAATTGGGCAGGTAGCATTTCAGACAGAAGATCTACCAGTGGATTTATGTTTTCATTGGGGAGTGTTGATGTGATATGGAGCAGCAAGAAGCAACCCATAGTTGCCTTATCGAGTATAGAGGTAGAGTATAGAGGAGTTGCGGTGGCAGCATGTGAGGTAGCTTGGTTACGCAAGCTACTTGTTGATTTGGGGTTGCATGTGGATAGAAAGATTATCATATATTGTGACAATCTTAGCAGCATATAGTTAGCCAGGAACCCAATTTTTCATGCGCAGATGAAACACATTGAGGTGCATTACCACTTCATCAGAGAGAGTCTTGGCAAGCGACATCGACTTGGCCTATGTCAGCACACAGGCTGACATCTTCACGAAGGCCTTGGGAGCTGAGAAGCTCCGTAGATTTTGAGATATGCTTGGAGTTCATAAGCTCGAGTTGAGCTTGAGGGAGAGTGTTGAGATCTCAAGCTCAACATGAGCTGACACTCATCACGAGGCGCCTGCATGACCGTTCGACATTTATATCACTGGCGAGATTGATATTAGCTGGCACTTACATATCTTCACCAGAGATTCCACAGTTGGACTACACAAACTAGTCCACATCTACTCACTCCTCTTAGCGTGTTCACATTATGGACTGCTTGTGTATACTCTATTATGTGTGTTAGTCACATTATCTTCTTAGTAGACCTCTTTTGTTGTGTGAAGAAGAAGAATTTTCAGCCCCTCACCTTGTGTGTTCTCTTCTAGGGTTTGTGTGAGTGTGTGTGTGCTTGCAAGAGCTCAAGCTCTCTTCTCCCTTGCGTCTTTTTCAAACCCTCTACTAGACATTAGGATTAAATTATGGAGTTGGGTCCAAATATCTTCAAACTTAATGCCCTAACTCTCTCATATATTACAATTGGGGCATAAAATTGTGAAAAAAGTTACCTTTGCAAAATTATAAAAATCCTAGGGTGAACTGAAAGGTACCCTATTCAAATCTAAAGATTACATGATGAGACATGAAAAGATGTAGGGAGAAAGAGAGCTTAAGCTCTTGCAAGCGCGCACACACAGACACACTCACACAAACCCTCGAACAGAGCTTGAGCTCTTGCAAGCACACACACACACTCACACACAAACCCTAGAAGAGGACACACTAAGTGAGTGAGCTAGCACGATAAGTATGCCATAACTTAGTGGTGGACTAGTAGTGTATTCTAGCTATAGAATGACTAGTAGTGTAGTCTAGCTATAGAATGACTAGCGAAGATCTATCATGTCAGCATCCTACCAAACACACTAGTGATGTAAGTGGCAGAAATGATCACCCAAGCACATCATAAGTGTCAGCTCGTGTTGAGCTTAACATCTCAACACTCCCCCTCAAGCTCAACTCCATCTCTAGGACTCCAAGCATACTCCAAACTTTGTGAAGCTTCTCTGCTCCCAAGGCTTTCATGAAAATGTCAGCTACCTACTCCTTTGTGCTAACATACATGAGATCAATGTCTCCTGCTAACTAAGGCCCTCTCTCTGATGAAGTGATAGTGGACCTCTATGTGTTTGGTCCACACATGAAAAATTAGGTTCCTCAGTAACTGTATATTGTTAAGGTTGTCACAATAGATGACATGTCTGTCATCCTGCAGCCCCAAATCACCAAGTAGTTTGCACAACCAAGATACCTCACATGCTACCATTATAGCACCCTTATACTCTGCCTACGTATGACAAGGCAACTGTTGGCTACTTGTTGTTGTTCCATGTCACAACACCACTCCCAAAAGAGAACATAAATGCACTAGTAGATGTCCTATATACTAGGATACTACCAGCCCAATCTGCATCGGTATATCCAAACACTTGCAACTCTCTACTAGCTCATAAAAGAGACCATAGTCTACTGCAGACTTCACAAAGTGCAATGTGTGACTCACATCATCCAAATGTGGCTTTTGAGAAACTTGCATAAACTGATTTTGTAATCCAACTATATAGTTCAAATCTGGCCTAGTGATTGTTATGTAAATCAAGCTACACTGTACATAGTGGGGTTGTCCAAAATCTCACCTGCTGCAAACTGCACTCAACTTGCCATTTGAATCTAATGGCATAGAAATTGGCTTACAAACCAACCATACCATATTTGGAGAGCATGTCCAATGCATACTGCCTCTGTGTGACAGCCATATGCCTTTGGCCATCCTAATAACCTCAATGCCAAGAAAGTACCTCAGCTCACCCAAATCCTTCATGCCAAATTTTTGCTTGAGGAGACATTTCACACTCTTAACTTCCTCTCCACTATCACCCCTAACAATCAAGTCATCCACATAGATTATGATGACCACAAGGCCCTTATCACTCTTCCACGCATAGAGTGAATGATCAGCATTTGCCACATGAAAGCCACTAGTGATAAGATATTGTGCTATCTTATCATGCCATGCTCTTGCTGCCTGTTTCAAGCCATATAAAGCTTTTATGCAACTTGCATACAAAATCCGGGTGATCCACATCTTCATCACACCTGGTGGTTGATCCATATACACTTCTTCTTGCAAATCACCATGGAAGAACACATTATTAATATCCATTTGTTGTAAAACTTATCCTTTTAATGCAGCCACCACCGTAATAACAACTCTCATAGTTTTTCCATCTTGACAACGGGGCTAAATGTCTCCTCATAATCAATGCCACAAGTTTGAGCATAACCTTTGGCAACCAATCTTACTTTATACATGCTAATACTTCTCTCTTCTCTTCTCTTCTCTTTCCTTCTTGTGTGTAAGGTAGCATGTTATCCTTAACATCTTTGGTGTCATTTGCCGGCAGGGAATGCATTTAGCTTAGGGTCCTCCACTCTATTCATTTGCTAGTGTCTTTGTTTAGCTCGGTTGGAGTGCAAATCCACCGGTTGGATGCTTGATTTTGTGTTTGTTTTTGTTTTTGATGGTGATGACATGGAGCATTTTTTAAAGGTAATTAAGCATCGAAGCATTGAAATCTTCACTGAGCGCAGGAGAAGCAAGTGCTCTCACATTGCCCTTGACATTCATGCAAAACTTTGATTTTCTATTGTTTTTTCTTCAAGCTTGCATCTTAGATTAATCAGCAAATTAATCTCAATGTGTTAGTTTTAATTATGCATTGTAGGCACCAATAGATAGCTAGAGACTAGACTAGCTCTAGCTCTCTATATTGAATTAAAAACATAAAAAATCAGTGGAAAAACACTTGAATTTATAGGAATTGGAGGAAAAAACCAGGCAAAAATTATACTCTTTTGGCTGCTCTTTGAGAAGCGAACGGCCGTTCGCTTTACTGGCCACAGCCGTGGCACATCTTCCACGTCCGTTCCTTTCTCAACTGACCAAATCTAGTAAGATTTTCAGCTTGAATGTGGTAGATGCATTAAAATTGAAATAATTGCATTAAATTGAGCATAAAGTGCATTCAATTGCATTAAATCAAGTGGGTGTAGCTGAACTGTCAGAGAATATAGCTGAACTGTCAGAGAATATACTAGGTGGCTGTCAGACCTACACCCTTAAATTCCGTGAAATCCCCAGAAAAATCTTAAAAATTTCTGAATCTGATAGTGCCACGATCGTTCCAATCTTGATCATTCCTTCCTGAAGGGTACGCCTGTTCCAAAGCCTCATTGCGTTTGCTCCATGGTCATGTCAATTTTGACATGCCCATGCCGTTCTCTCTTGCACTTGATTCCAAAGCAAACATCCATTCCTTTCTTCTTTTGAAAGCAAATGACCGTTCCTTTCAGCTTTTGGAAGCAAATGCCTATGGCAACCTTGCCACACCTGTTCCTTTCTTGAACCTAGCTTGGTATGCCCGTTCCTTCTCCATTCTAGAGCAAATGTCCATTCCTTTCAGCTTTTGAAAGCAAACGCATGTTCCTTTCTAAATCTCTACCCGTGTCTTTCAGAAAAGCGAACGTCTTTGACATCTGCCCCCCCTGAGAAGCGTACGCTCGTTCTCTTCTCATTTTGAAAGCATACACTCATACCACTTTAAAGCGTAAGGCCGTACCATTTCTTAAAAAAACATTCTTTTCAGGGGGATTCTACACAATAGTTCCACATTTCCATGAACCTACGATTGGGTAGATTGGTGCGAAATAACCCTCTCTTTCGACAAAGTGAAATCTTAGGAAGCTCCTTCACTTATAAGGTCGGACCCATCGGTCAATACCGAGTGGAGTCAAACGGTGCTTGTCTCTTTGACAGTACCAGTGAAAGCAAAGACCACCCATGCATAGGACAAGAGACTCCAGACCTTGAAACAGGAGAGCCATAACTTCAATGCATGGGCAGACCATTTGTCCAAGAGCAAGCTCCTACCTCTCCTACACATTCACAGAGAAGCCTTGCTTCGAGGCTCCGTAATTTTATCCTGGGAATTACAAAGTCGTAATTTTATCCTAGGAATTACAAAGTCGGAAGAACCGCAACCCAGGGTGAGAGGCATGGACCAACCCCAAGAAAGCGAGCCCACTTCGTTTCTAGATCCTAGAGCGGAAGTAGGGCAAAGTGAAAGTCAATAGACCCAAGCAGAATCACCAGTCTGGAGAGCTGTGCCTGTTTTAGGTATAGCTGATCAGTATAGGGTCCAAGGACCGCCAGTACAAAACCTAGGGCTAGGTCCATCATCTCAAGGACTAAAAACATCACACCAAAGAGAAAGGGTCTCTAACCAGGCCCTTCACATCAGCCTGGTCCGCCTGTATATCAGCAATACCCAACACAGGGAGTTTACCTTGAGTACCACATGGGACCAAAAGGAGTACATCCTAACCCACCTATCATACAAGGGCCTCCATTGGTATATTATTCTCTTGGCCCTACTCCTCCACCAACCTTTTCTCAACCTACACCCGTTCTAGCCATGGCAAGGCGGCTGACACTAGAAATATCGAGATTAGCCCCATGGAAATAGGGAGGGGAGTGGCTGCGGGCATCACGCCCCCAGCACTAGTATAACCTGCACTTGCACAAAGATTAGAGCAGAACAAACCCGCCAACATCTCAAAGCTTATCACCAAGTTTGATGGGACCGGAGATCCGATCCCACATTTGGAGATGTTTAATAAATTTGCGAAGCCTTTGGCCATGTAGAAGATCAAGTTAAGGTGAGTGTCTTTGGCCTCAACCTTGATGGTAAAGCATGCCAATGGTTTAGGTCCTTGAAGGCTCAAGACAAGGCCACCATTGAAGCCTTGAAAGAGGCCTTCAAGGTAGGATATTCTCACCAAGGCACCAGATGGAGCCCAGTGGAGCAACTGCATAACATCAGACAAAGGGAAGAAGAAACTATCAGAGACTACATCAATAGAGTTAGATATCTCCACTCATGTTGCAGTGCTAGAGACAAGTTCTCTGACAAAAGATTATTAGGGAGATTTCTAGAGGGTCTTGATGACATGCCCTTACACAAGTCATTGTATGCCTTGGGCCATACCTCCTTTGAGCAATGATGCACGAGTGCTATGGATTTTGAGGACAATTTCAAGGGAACACGTTCCCGAGAACTTCATGAGGGCACATCAGAAGCTTCTTTTAAGACCACCAGCACTGAAGTTTGTTGGAGAAAGGCAAAGAGTCCACATTTGGAGACAGCAAGTTTGTTGTGAGCAGTTGGCGCTGCATTAATGCAGCAAACAACCCAACAATGGAGAATTGGCCAAGGTTGGGATCGGGGTGGCCAGCCCCATCTCTATCCAAAGAGGGAGCTTGTATGGTGACCAGTCTGTCGAGCTAGCCATACCAACACGGAGTGTCCACATCTAAGACCCTGTCCAAACCTCTACTGCACTTATTGCATAAAATGGGGGAATCATGAAGTCTCCAATTGTTATTATCAGAGAGCTGCTCTAGCTTGAGCTCTACCTCAGGCCTTCCTAGCCAACCCTAGGCAACCATTGGCTTTGATAGCATAACACACCTCAACCAGGCCAAGAAGTGGTCCAAAGAGGAATCCTTAGGGTAACTGAAATGCCCTTGCCACCCCCGCTTCTCCCATCTTAACCCCCACTGCCAAGAGTTGCATCAGTTTGTCAGTAGTTGACCTTCAAATCCTAAGTCACTACGTTATGGAGGGAGACCAAATGTACTTGGTGTACTTATTAGCAACCCCAATGATGCGGGCCAGAGACATGAATAGGATGGTTAAACGACCACCTATATAGTGCTATGATTGCGCAGGACCTCACCGAGTGGCTAAGTGTCCCAATAGGAAAGGGATGACGAGTACCTCTGTAGGTGCTCCTGCCTTGACTCCATTATGTGTCGGGTGTGGTATTGACCACATGTATAAAGATTCTTTGCTAAGACCTAGAACAACAGGAAAGGTTTGTGAAGCTAATCCGAGCACCAGCCTTAAATTGCTGAGTGTTAGAGACAGCTTCATCCAAGCACTCCCACTCAACGCTGTAGCTAGAATGCAAAACAAGTAGAGGGCCATAGCTCATGCTACAACACAGGCATCAACCTCATGAGACTAGGGCCAAGCAAGTGCCCCTAAACAAGCACGAGTCACTAGGCGCTCAAGAAAGAAAACCACAAATATCGGCAAGGGTGAGAGCCAGGTGGTTATCCAAAAGTGGTTTCAGAAGATGGCACGACAACTCATACATCAACTTCTTCATCTAAAGAGGAAGATCTACTACGCTATGCCGCCTGAGCTAGAGAACCTATCGACATGTTCCAACTATCAAAAAAGCTCACTAAAAATCCTAACCCCATAGAGGAAAAGGAGAAATTCTTGGCAGCCCAAGAGTTGGTCCGGGATTGCCAAGCGTAAAAGGAAGATGAGCATCCTACGGCCTACCTTGAGCCATGCCCATCGGTCTCAAACTTGAGGCTTTCTGAAGAAGATCAGGTATACCCTAGAAAGTTCACAAACCAGCCACGTTCCACAAAGGCTAACAGAAGTAGCAGCTACCCCCCAGCAGGGAAACAGGGTGGCCGAATGTCTTAGAAATATGGGGATGACCATCTAAGGAGAATGAGTACTGAAAACCATGTTCACATCCCATACACTCAAAAGAGCTTAAGACTAAGCCAAACCAACCTTCCTCATGGGAGAGCCTCCGCTCCAAGGCACATTGCAGGTCTCTCTTCCTTCCTTTCTTCTCAGCTCCAAATCCCTATTGGCACCTTGCTCCAAGGTAGCCCAAGTTTATGGAATGATTTGAAGGAATGGATGGAGGGATGCCTCGGGGAAGGCATGCACGAATCTATGGAGCCTAAAAGCTCCAATGAATCTGAGGAAGAGGAACTCGTTATACCCCACGAGATAACTGGCACCCCCACGGTTAGAGTGAATAAGCTTGGACAATACTTCAAAGGCAATGAACTCATTGCAGCTTTGCTGATAACCTTCAATGGCCTCCAAGTCATAGCAATCTTGTATGGGGGAGCAAGAGTAAGCATTGTTACAAAACAATGCTGGGAAAAATAGGGAGCGCCTACCACGGATGACACCACATTGTTGGTCAATTTGTTGATGGAACCACAACTAGACCCATTGGTCTACTGAGGGAACATTCAAGATCAATCTACGCATGTGGAAGGTACATCCAATGAGTGGCAAACCATTTGTAGGAGACTCTGTCACAACAACGCAATCCACCCCACAGTCCATTTGTGTCAGACGTGTCACAAGACACTCAAAGATGAGAAAGATAGTGAGGAGTGCACACCTCTTCTAGAGTCGGAAGACTCTGAGAACTGGCTAAGATGAGAAAAATAGTGAGAAGTGTGCACCTCTTCCAGAGCCGGAAGACTCTAAGAACTGGATGCATATCCTTGCTACCCTTGACATTTTGCCTAGGCGCACTGGCACAAGGTTTGCTATGGTAGACAAGCAGGAGATTATATCTCTATACATGCTTAGTTCAACATACCTGCCTAATGTTGCCACACCCAAAAACTTGAACAACAGGCCATTAGAGTGGAGCCATCAAGGAGCACACACTCCCATATAACTCATAGGCCTAAGGGATTCCCTGGAAACCAGAACGGTACGTCTTCCCAGATGATTAAGATACCCACTAATTGAAGTACATTGTTGGGGCGGTGGAAGCACATGACCACTTCAACAAAATGTGGCAAAAGGAGTTTGCTAATAGCTCCCTTCTGGTCCACACTACCATCCCACAGCCAGCAGGTCCGTTGATTCCCAACCAAAACCAGAAAGCTTTGCCGCTCAACGTGTAAAGCATGCAACAAAAAGTTGGCACTTGTAGAAAAAGAAGCTAAAAGGCTAGTTGATGAAGAAAGTGAAAAGGCTAGTTGATGAAGAAAGTGCTAAACCCGAAGAGACCAGACTAGTTTCTAAACATTTCAAGACCTTCTAGATGGCTGGCCGATTTGTCCAATATGATTGGCCCAAAGGTCTGACAGTGGGCAACCAGGGACCTCTTATGATGGTCCAACCAAGGTTAAGGAGATAAATCTTGTAGGCAGTTCATTGTAATGCCCTTTGGTCTTACAAATACCCCATGTAGCCTTCAATCAGCTAATGTAGGAAATCTTCAGAGAATATCTAGATGATTTTGGCAAGAAACATGTTCGCAAAGTCTTGGAAATTCTAATGAAGCAGAAGATTTTTGCCAAAAAGAGTAAATAAACTTTCTTTATTGATCGCATTAAGTACCTATGTTTCATTGTGTCAAAGGATGGAATCTCAGCCTTCCCAACAAAGTCCAAGTTCTCATACACTAGGCTGAGCCGAAGATTGTAAAAGAAGATAGGTATTCATTGCCACAAGGGAACTATGTCTTTTATGGATCTTTATAATAATAAGGTACAAGGGATAGGAGTAAGTGAAACTCCAACCTTACATTTTTGTGAAAGCATCCAAGTTACTAAAGGGACTTAGAAAGGAGCAAGAAATTTATGTTACCAAGCTTAACCCTACTTGAAGGAGCAAGAAATTTATGTTACCAAGCTTAACCCTACTTGAAGGAATAATATTCCAAAGGACCTGAATGGCTAAGTGAATATGTAGGTATATTCCCTAAATGGCTAAGTGAATACGTAGGTATATTCCTTGAATGGCTAAGTGAATACGTAGGTATATTCCCTAAATGGCTAAGTGAATACGTAGGTATATTCCTTGAATGGCTAAGTGAATACGTAGGTATATTCCCTAAATGGCTAAGTGAATACGTAGGTATATTCCTTGAATGGCTAAGTGAATATACAAGTATATTCCCTGAAGAGTTAATGGAGATGCCCCTAGTGTGCGGGAAGTGGATCATGAGATGAGTTAATATCAAGAGCGCATCTAATTGCTAAAAGAGCCTATAAAATGGATCGTTATTGAATTTAAGGAGAAATTGAGGTAGCTCTTAGAACATAGTTTATCCAGCCTAGCATATCTCCATGGGGTGCATCGGTACTCTTTCAGAGGAAAAAGGATGGGACTTTGGGGCCATGCATTGTGATTGCAAAATAAATTGACAATTTAAAAAAATAAGCATATTCCCAAGATAGACAAACTCTTAGATCGTCTATGGTGCACATATGTTCAATAAAATTGGTCTAAAGTCTGGGTACTATCAAAATAAGATAAAGGAGCAAGAAAACCCAAAAATGGCCTTTAATGCAACCTTCAATCGACTGATGTAGAAAATCTTCAGAGAGCATATAAACGATTTTGTCCTAGTATTTTTTGAATGATATCTTGGTCTACTCTAAGAATGCTAGCGATCACGAGAAACATGTTCACAGTCTTAGAAATTCTAAGGAAGCATAGGCTCTTTGCCAAAAAGAGTAGATGTACTTTTTTTTACTAATCGCATTGAGTACCTAGGATCCATTGTGTCTAAGGATGGAGACCCAACAAAGTGTAAGATGGTCTAAGGTGAATATTATAAAATAAAGAGAATTTCTTGGTTTAATAGGATGGTACTAGATATTTATCCCAAGGTATGCCAAGATTGCCTCACCTTTAGCTCTTCTTAAAAAGGATGTATCCTTTAAATTTACTCCAATGCATCAAAGTGCTTTTGACAAGCTTAAGGTTGGTTTAGTAAACCAACCTAAATTTAAAACTATATGAATTTGGTAAGCATTTTGAGGTTATCACGTATGTAAGTTGATTCTCTATTGGTGGGATCCTTGTGCATGAAGGATGGCCCATAGCTTATAAATCCCTGAACCTGAAGCCTCATGAGCATAATTTTATGTAGTTCATGATCTTGAACTTTTGGCAATTGTGCATGCATTGAAGCTATGGAGGCACCATCTTTTTGGATAGAGATTCACTCTGGTAATTGACCACAAGAGCCTAAAGTGGATATTTACTAAGAATGATCTCAACATGTGTCAAAGAAGGTGGATGTAGACTCTACAAAAAATTTATTTTGAGATAAAGTACAGGTCTAGAAAAGAAAATGTGGTCACTGATTTTGTTAGTAAAAAAGCTTCCTTACTTGTTGTTGCAGTAACCATGATCTCCAATCCACTACCTATAGAAATAAAAGAGAACATTGGGACAGATGAGTTCTTTTCTCAATTATTGCCTCTATAGAAATAAAAGAGAAGATTGGGATGGATGAGTTCTTTTCTCCAAACAGTGCCTTGTTAATGTGAGAAAGTAAGACCACCTAGAAATTGAGGAAAGTTCAAAGATACAAACTTGAGGATGGTTGTTTGTACTTCAATAACCGCATATGTGTTCCTAGGGAAGGTGAATTCAAGAAAAGGATTTTGATTGAGGCTCATGATAGCCCAATTGTGCGACATCATGGTTATATAAAGACTTTTATGGTGGTCAAGAGGAGTTTCTTTTGGTTGGGATTAAAGAAGGATGTAATTCAAAATGTCCATCAACAATGCCTTACATGCTAGAGAATTAAGGCTGGGAGCGTGAAAATGCCTAGAAAATTACATCCCCTTGATATTCTACAAATGAAGTGGAAATGCATTTTATTACGTGGCTACCATCGGTAAGTGCAAGGTATGATTCCATATTCATGGTTAATAGGCTAACCAAAGTGCAAGGTATGATTCCATATTCATGGACATTTGATCCTAGAGTGAAGAAAATCTTTATTGCACTAGATATCGCCAAAGGTTTTCTGTTGTGGGAGAAATTCTGACTTCAAGGGGTACCTCACATAATAATAAGCGATAGGGATGCCAAGTTTACATCCCAATTTTAGATGGCATTCTTTGGAGTAGAGGAAACTTCTCTTGATCTTAGATACTGCCAAAGTTTGTTTGTGGGAGATATTCCGACTTCATGTGGTACCTCACATAATAATAAGCGATAGGGATGCCAAGTTCACCTCCTGAATTTAGACGGCATTCTTTGAAGTAGTGGAGACTTCTCTTGATCTTAGCATAGCCTATCACCCTAGGACCGATGGCTAAAGTGAAAGAGTTAACCAAGTTATAGAAGATAATCTTTGTGCTTTTTTACAGTCGTCGCGTGAGTCAAAATGATGGATAAATTATCTAGATCTAGTGGAATTTTCATACAATGCCTCTCATCATTGTAGTATTGGTATGAGTCCATTAAGGCACTGCATAGGCAAGAATGTCTTACCCCCTTAAATTTGTTTGATGATCCACTGATCAAAGTAGAGTTTTCAAAGCAGATGCTCGATGAGATGGATCATCAGATGTAGTGTATAGGGAAGGATATAAAGGTTGATCAGGACATACAAAAGTAATATGCTAATCCGAAGAGATCAAGTCGTGAGTTTGAAGAAGGTGATATGGTCTTTCTTAGTGTACAACCCAAGAGGAGTTCTTTCTCATTGGGAGAGCATAAAAAGTTCACCTAGATATTGTGGTCTATATGTGATTACGCAAAAGATCAGAGATCAAGCCTATGAAGTTCTTCTTCCTCCAAACATCTTCAAATACATAATTTCTTTCATGTCACCTTATTGAAGAAGTATATCCCAAATCCAGAACATAGATGAGTCACACTCAATAGGCTGAGAGAACACAATTTGGGGTCTCCAAAATCAAGTCTCCACTCTTGAGCAGCACCTTCGTGACGTAGAGTCGGAGCTCACTCACCTCTACATGCCATCTTCCCACAACACAGAGGAGGTGCTTGAGCTATGTCACTAAGTGGCACATAAGAATAGGGAGGTTGTCTCTTTACAAGGCCAAGTAGTAGACTTACACGCTCTTTGCCAATCTCTCCGGTCTCTCCAATCCCTTCTAATTGGTTCTCAGACCTATACATCACCTAGGGTACATAGCTCTCAATTGCAATGAGAGCTTTCCTTCTACATGATGAGGGCCTTTAGTTTTCTCTCATTGTACATACCATCTTTCATGGTGTATTGATAGTGAAGTGTTTTTTTTCTATATTTCTCACTGAGGACAATGATAGTGAAGTGCTTATTTGCATTTAGTACAAATTTATCTGTTTAGAGTGTTCTTTTTTTCTATCTTTCTCACCGAGGACAACGATAATGAAGTGCTTATTTTCATTTAGTATAAATTTATCAGTTCACAGTGTTCTTTTTTTATATCTTTCTCATCAAGGACAATGAGCACAAGCAACCTGTAGCCACTATGTAGTATGCTACTTCTCACTATGCAGTATGCTACTCCTCACTAGAGAAACTTGAATTTACATGTAGGGTAACAAAGAAAGGGGGAATGGAAAATTTTATAGAGTTCTCCCAATAAGGAGAATTCCTCTTGTTTTGGGAGACTTTAATGCACGAACAATAGGGAAACATGTATGGATGTATGACTTCTAGAAAGATGCCATTATGTTGTCAGAGATTGACTTGGTTGAGATGGGCCTTTAGAGGGGCCAACCAAGATATGAGAATGCAACAGTATATGACATATGGCCATAGTCTATCTGCATAACATGTTTCCCACATGGCAAAGGTACGAGCATGATGGATTACTTCATGGGGTTTCCTGCTCTCATACCACACATCCTGTTGAAATATACAAGTGAAATAGGGTGTGTGCGGGAATAAGCCCTTAGTAAGAGGCTGTAAAAGAGAATCTGTAAATGTGAGAGAAGCTGTGAAAAGGTGAGAAGTATCTACTGGGAGAGAATAAAGGGTAGCATGAGAAGATTTAGGAGGTGTGGAGATATTCTGGGAAGAGGTGGAGAGAATCAAGCAAAAGAGGTGGAGTGAATCAAGGAGAGATCAGTGGGATTAGATGCTTAGATATAAACCTTATAAATTGAGGCATTGGCCTAATGAGAATTCACTGATTTTTGATTATCCATGCCTACATTAAGCTATCAGTTAATTGCTCACTAATAACATCTTAATTATCGTCTAATCTCTTTTCTAATGATGTTGATTCTAGCATTTGATCCACCATAGCTCATCACATTGCTACAAATTTAACATGGTATCAGAGCCTAGCCTAGAATCCATCAATTTGTGAGCCCATTATCTTGCTAATCACTTAGCTAATTAGGATTAAAAGATAATCAAGATTTTTTTACCTCTTTTTCAAAACAAGCTCTCTGCACCCCCAGCTAGTGGAGGGGCTTGATCTCCCTCCACGCTTAACAATAGCCTCCAAGATTTTAGCCACACATAACCACAAGCCTCATGCTCCAGCCCATTCAAGTAATTTGTCAAACCGCTGCTCGTAGAGCTACTGATTTTTGCTAAAACACTAGCACCTTTTTTCTTAAGGGAATTGGAGATATTGTTTACACTAGATGGAATGGCTCTAATTCCTCTTGGCCCTAGGGATTTTCAAGGGTGCTCTACAGGCTGGTGAAGACAGTTTTTGATTTGATCAAGCCTACAGTGAGATCCAAGCTCGTCATCAAATTTGTAGGTGATTTTGGTAAAACAGAGATTAAGCATTCAATGTTTGGTCAAATCTTGTGTTTCTTGGCTTAATCCTCTACTATACTAATTGCTATTGATGGCCTTGAAAGGATTTGAGCTCATTTGAACTCTAAGGCCCCAAATCTGGACTCCCCGCATACTCTATTTTTTGCACACAAAATAGAGGATTAATTTGCTAATTAATGATTAATCAGCACTAATCACTATTTTGTGGTGCAATTGAGAGTTAAAATTAACCATTGGGTATCTGATACAGATCCCTATAACTTCAGATTGTAATTCGGAGATGGTTTAATATTCCAACCATTCCGTACAGATTTGTTACCCTTGGTTTAATGTGTAATTTCTAGTAGTGAATTTATGCTGATAAATCTGTTGTAATCATCACCTAAACACCAGATTGAGTTGTAAAAGGGTAGACACTGCCCTTGAATCTTGAAATTGGATCAAGAGGTGAGAACCCCTTCACATCATTCATGAGTATGGCACAAGAGAGCCAAATTTAATGGGGAGCAGTTTTACACATGGCAGACAAAAACCATGTATCTGCTCTTGAGAAAAAATCTGTGGGGGCTAGTTGAGGGAAGAGATGAATGCCCATAGGTGATAGGGAAAAATGAGTGGAAGAGCAGGAGAGCACGGTGATGATGATAGAATCTTGAGATAGACACAAACATTGTGATTGATTGAGATGTTATGCTATAATTGAATGAGAAAGCATTAGGACTTATCGCACTCAGTTTAAATGATGAAATCATTCATCACATCACAGGGATACAATGGGAAAAAGATGCATGGGATGAACTTAATAAATTATTTGGCACTCAAGCAAAAAATTCAAAGATAAATCTGTTAATGAAATTCCACAAACTGTGGATATGAAGGAAAGTGAACCTTTAATCACACACGAACAAATATAAAAGCATTAAGCAACAACTGTCAAAAGATGATGAGGCACTAGCAGTGCTTCTGAAGAGTGTGGACAAAGATGAATATGAAAACATTGTAGCAACATTAAAGAATGTACCTGAATTGAAGCTACACGAGATAGAAGGAGCTCTACTAGGGCAAGAGACCAGAGTCAAAGAGAAGAAATGGCTGGACTCAACAGCAGGAGAAGAAAAAGTATTCTTCACCCGAGGAGGATTCTCTCGAGGACGAGGACGCGATAGAGGCAGAGTAGGAGGAAGGACCTTCACTTGCCCCACAACTGTGGAAAGCCAAGACACATGGCAAGAGACTGTTACAACAACAAACCCAGTGGAGAAGGAACGACATCGGCAAACTTCATGGAGGCTCCTAAGGAAGTAGAGTCAGATCATCTTTTTTCTGAGAGAGAGAGAGAGAAACCCCACAACCCAATGTAACCTGCCCCAACAGAGTAATACCACCTCTGAGCCACTGATGATGTAAAACCACCTCTGAGCCACCGATGATGTAGGCCATGTGGTGGATGTATGTGTGAGCACTTTAGTCAAGGTCACGAGCACTTGTAGTAGCCTTGGACGACACATAGAGAGAGAGAGTGTGTCAAGGACTATGAGTTTAGGGACTTGAGGCACTGGTTGCGGACTATTAAGTAAGAGGGAAACTTGGTATAGGGTCCAGGTGTGCTAAGAGTATTCACTTGAGGGGAGGTGTTGAAATATACAAGTGAAATAGGGTGTGTGCGGGAACAAGCCCTTAGCAAGAGGCTGTAAAAGAGAATCTGTAAATGTGAGAGAAGCTATGAAAAGGTGAGAAGTATCTACTGGGCAAGAATAAAGGGTAGCATGAGAAGATTTAGGAGGTGTGGAGATATTCTGGGCAGAGGTGGAGAGAATCAAGCAAAAGAGGTGGAGTGAATCAAGGAGAGATCAGTGGGATTAGATGCTTGGATGTAAACCCTATAAATTGAGGCATTGGCCTAATGAGAATTTGCTAGTTTTTTATTATCCATGCCTACATTAAGCTATCAGTTAATTGCTCACTAATCACGTCTTAGTTATTATCTAATCTCTTTTCTAATGATGTTGATTCTAGCATTTGATCCACCATAGCTCATCACATTGCTGCAAATTTAACACATCCTAGACTACACCATCTCTCCTCCCCCCACACATCCTAGACTGCACCATCCCTCCTCCCCCCCATACTAGTCAACTAGCATACCTTTCTTTCATGATCTCATGCCCTGCCTTACTGTCCACACCCACACCCCCTGCCATCCCCTTCACCCACATCTATTTACATCATCACGATCTTGACCACATCTATGAGGACCACCTCTCCTGCCACATTTAAGCCCTAGACTTATCCCTCCCTATCTCCATCTTTACATCCCAACTCACCTCCATCATCCATGACTCCACCCATGCCAGCTTTCCCTATACCACATGCTCCTTAGCAAGTTTGTTGCCAGTGGTCTCCCAACCCTAGACTAGGTGGTATGATTAAGATTGCAAAACCACCACGCTTTGCCTCTTACTACTCAAGAGGGACATGGGCTTATTTCAGTGCATGATGTTGAACTAGCAATGTGTGAGGATGCAACAAGTGTAGAGAAAGGGGGAAGCACGCACATTAGAAAGGAAGAAGAAAGACTAAAGGTCCTAGCTCAAAGGTTCATTTGTATGGTTACATGTAAAAGGTGAGGTCAAGGGTCAAAAAGGCAAGTGCAAGGTGGCACATGGAATGTGAGCGTTTATGGACACGGATGGCACAAGGTTGCATGTATCTTATGGATGAGGGATCCTTGAGAGCTATAAGAACATGTAATCCTTGGCTCATTTAAGGAGGTTGATGAATGCATTCATCTTGTAGTTAGTGTCTTAATTATGCTTTAGTTAATGTTTGTTTAAGTGGTTTACTTATTTAATCATGAAGATTATTTCTTGCTATGAGCCTCCCTAGTATTTAATCATGAAGATTATTTCTTGTTATGAGAATTTCTACTTGGTATCAGAGCCCCTTAGGGGGCCTAGTTCATAGCAATAAGAGATTGAGATTAGGGTTTACTATTTTTGGTGTTTACACACATCCCCACCCAATTTTGACGGTACCCACCATGTGTAGTTCCACGTAAGGGGAGGCCCGCCCATGAACCGTGCGTGTTATGTGGAGTTTTCTTGAAGAAGGGAGATCCTCTTCTTAGCACCCTTCAAGGAAAATTTAAAGCATAATAAGAAGAACAAAGAAGCTTTGTTGTGCAGTGAAGGAGTCGCAGATAAGTGCTGGATTTTCAACATCAAAATGCAAAGAGAGTGCATCATAAACTACGCCAAAGAGGTAAACCATAGAGCTACAGGTGCTCAATCGGTACTCCTAGTAGCCAAAATAAGATCTAGCAGCAGCCGTCACAGAGAGAGAGAGAGAGAGAGAGAGAGAGAGAGAGAGAGAGAGAGAGAGAGAGAGAGAGCTGTATTAACGTCTACTAGAGGCCGAACTCAACCTATGAGACAAATCAATGTACAACTGTCAATGTCATCTGGATGTCTAAAAAAAAGGACAAAATAAACATGAAATAAACTACGAAAGTATTGAGCTAGTGGGGGGTGTGATGGATGGAGTACTACTGCTAAAGGTAGACTCAGTATGCAACCTATATGCATAGGGTATACAAGAATGCAATGCAGATCTATCTAGCTGCTCCAACCAGTACCATAATGGGGGTGTAATATGTGATAGATAGATAGAGAGAGAGAGAGAGGAGAAAAGGCAACACAAAATAGTGTGGTGGCGTGGATGACATCTCCCTGTGGTAGCCAATCGACAAGCAACCTTAGAGTTTGAATCTTTCCTGAAGAAGTGGAGGTAATGTGCATCATGGAAGACCAACAGAAATAGCATGGCAGTCGCTTAAGCCCAAACAACACCAACTTAGCAACAATTTTTCGTAGAGCAACCAAGAGCTTTCGCACATGAGAGAGACAGCTGCTACTCGCGCTGCTTAAGAAGCAGTAGCCTTCTTGCCCATTAGTGGGTCAGAACCCTTATCTCTGCAATAGGTGGTGATAACTCTGTGTGTGTGTGTGTGCGTGTGCAAGCAGCATGGAGCTTAATTCCTTAGCAGCGCATCTTCATGTTAACAAGGAGTTGTAAACTGAGAGCAGCTCAGTGACAGTAGCCTAAGATCTCTCTAGATAAGGTCTTACCTTTTCTATTTCTTTATTAAAAGTTTGGCATTAGAGAGAAACTCACACTCATGAGAGGAGCGAAGCGGGCGTATGTTAAAACCCTAAGATCTCTCTAGATAGTTGTATGCATAAACATGCATAAATCAGGCATAAACTCAACCACCCCCAAGCCCAAGGGATGCACACATGAATTATAAATTAAATACATCATACCTCTACCTTGATGTCCCATACCATCAAGATGTATAACTCCAATCCAATAACATGTAGCTATAGTGTGAAATGGTAGGTGAGTAGATATGGATCTCTACACAAGAGACCATGGCCTAAGCCTCCAAGCCACCAAGCCTCCCTTGAGTGTGCCCCATGCCCCTATTATATAGGAGGGCCCTCAAGTGACTCTTGACTTTCCATTTCCCATGTGTGACCCTTGGATGCCTGACCCTAACCTTAATCCTTAAGCTTAGTCCTAACCCATGCTCCACTAGAGCTTATTCCCATGCTCCCATGCTCACAAGCCTAATGTGGGTTAGCCTCCTAGTATATGCACAC
Organism: Cibotium barometz; assembly: GCF_041138505.1. Lineage (NCBI taxonomy): Eukaryota > Viridiplantae > Streptophyta > Polypodiopsida > Cyatheales > Cibotiaceae > Cibotium > Cibotium barometz. Next base: position 27,603,987 of record NC_141049.1, read on the forward strand.
ATAATGTGTATATAACATACTTCCCCTCTCTCAAAACATTGCACTCTTGCAATGAAAAGAAGAAGAACTGCATTGAACAATATTAACCGACTCCCAAGTTGAATCCTCTATTTCCCTCTCTCAAAACATTGCACTCTTGCAATGAAAAGAAGAAGAACTGCACTGAACAATATTAACCGACTCCCAAGTTGAATCCTCTATTCCCCTATCTTTCCACCTAAATTTAACCTCAGGGATTAGTCAAGTACAAAGTTTCCTTTTCCTAAATTCAAGTACCTTATCAAGTTCATGTGGAACATAGGATAAATCTTGGACTTCAACGAGTTCTTGAGGAGTAACTGTGTTATCCTCACCTCCTAGTTTCCCTTTCAATCTATTGATATGAAAGACTGGATGAACTCTAACATGTGGAGGTAGTTTTAAGTTCAAGCGCAACCGTGCCAATCCGATGTATAACTCGAAAATGGACCACAATATCTAGGAGATAAATTCAAGCATTTTTCTATTGACAAAGTCTAAGAATCTTTAGGAACATTAAAATAAACCAACGCTTCTAGTTCAAAAGACCAAGATGAGCATCCCCTATCAATATAAAATCGTACTCTATCTTGAGTAGTCCTGATAGAATCCCGAGCTTCGGTCAGCATTTCCTGCATATCTCGCAAGAAAACCCTCGATGCATCAAGCTCGACATCCTTAAGACCGACATCAATAGGTGCCCTGGGTTGATACCCATACATAAGTATGCACGGACTAAAACCAATAGCCGTATATTTAAAACTGTTATAGGCAAATTCCATCACTGGAAGATATTTTTCCCAATATGACGATTTTCTAGAGACATATGCATGAAGCATATACTCTACAATCTAATTCATATGCTATGTTTACCCATCAGACTGCGGATGATCAGAGCAATTCACATTCAAAGTAACTTCCTTGTTGTAAACCATTCGGAATAAAGTAGGAAAACATGGCATTATAACAGCAGAAACGAGGGATTCATCGGCGCCCCGACATACCCACATCTGCATATGGAATAATCGACGTTCCGAGTTACCCATATCAACATAGAGAGTCATCAGCGTCTCGATGAGTCACATATGTCCATCCGTAAACCATCAGGTTGACTATATAAATCACCTAAAGTACGGAACTAGAGAAAGAAATGCCAACAAAGGAAGAATCCAAATTTCCTTATATCTGAACACAACAAGATAAACTTGTTTGAACTCTAAAGAAAGAGATTTCAACAAGTGAAAATGTCGACGAGATTACCCTCATCAAAACATGTAGGCTATAGATAAAATAAGTTTATCTAGAGAAAGCCCACACTATAACTTCTAGTGAATTTAGAAAATGAGATTGTCTTTGAATGTTGAGGTCAACATGCTAAGTGAGCAAAAAAAGCAACAATCTTGAGCCCAAATTATCCCATAAGATAATATATGTGAGGGATCACTAGCGTCCCATACCACCATGATACCACCCATACATACCTTAACAATTTGAAACTCCCTAGTATGCCGTCTAGGAAATATGAATAAAATCCTGTATAAAAGAAATAAAATGGCCTTATCCAAACTTTCAAATACTAAAACCTGTCTCTATATACCTGAGACTACATCAAGGAATAACCCTTATCGAGTATATCATTAGAAAAGAATTTTGAATTATTGGCACCTTTCTAATGATAACTACCCAAAACACAATAAAGTTAGGGTAGAAAAATAACTCACCTAGATACATAAGCAACTAGGTATCTGAGTTGGAATATGTACAAGAGTACAAGGAACATAGTCCAAAATTACGTGCAAAAAACGAAGGCAAATGCTACCTTCAAAGCACATGAAATTATCCAAAAGATCAAAAGGTCCTTATAAAACCATGGATAAAAGCATAGAAGCTCCTCGAATCCATGAAAACCATAGTTGATCAATGCATACCATCTAATGGACATTAATCATGCCAAAAGAAGCATTAAAATTGGTTGGCCAACTCATCAATCCGGAGTATATGAACATTGTGTCGTTCAAGCAAAACTCCAAAGTAAGAAAGTGAAACACATGCGTGTAGCACTCATTAAAAAACCCCTAGACACAAGTGATCTAGGCAAAACCTGATGAGTCCATATAAAACTTGGAAAACATCTAATAAAATCCACCAAAAACCACACTTAAATAAGTGTAAAATAAATTATCATGGAAAAGTGTCAAAGGTGAAACACACTTTGAACGCAGCTTATAGCCATCAAAACAAATTAAGGAACATGTCCAAAAAGAATGGCTAAACAATGGTAAAAAATCATGAAAATATCGTTTAGAATTAATCCAAACAGATATAACTATTAATACGAGGTATAACTATTAATCCAAACAGATATAACTATTAATACGAGGTATAATCGTATTAATAACTGTTTAGAATTAATCCAAACAGATATAACTATTAATACGAGGTATAATCGTATTAATAATATGCGAATAACCCGCATCTATCTAATGTCAGTACGAGAAAACGTACTTCAACATTAAATAACCCTCGAAAATATTAAATTCTCAAGAAAAAGAATTATCATAATTTTTTCCTAATTTTTTCTAATTTTCTAGGACCTCAAAATATAATAATTTTGAATTCCACCAAACCTATCTTATGGCATTTCAAACCTATATTTTTTCCATAAAATTTTCAGCAAATAAATTTGCTAAAATACCATTGATATTTTAAAAATACCAATTTCCAAGATTTCTAAAAATAATTTCTAGAAAATTCATAATTTTTCTTGAGAATCCCATCCTTCATGAAATTTCCAATTCCGTCCGACAATTCTCAAATCCAATGAAAATTTATAATTTTAATGGATTTCCTAATTTTTTGGGTCAAAAAATATATTTTTAAAGGAATCTGAATGGTCACGGCCGCCCGAATAGACACATCACATGCCAAACACCAACCCCACATTTTTTTGAAATTTAAAATAAACTGTCTAATTTTTCACTAATTTTTAGGAATTTTTAAAAAATTTTAATTAACCCCGAACGCATAAGAATACAAACGGTCAAAAAATTTCGGAATTCCAATGGTTTTCCCAGAATACGAAAAGCCAAAAGTTTCGGGAAAATGAAGACAAAAAAAATCGGAATGTGAAAGGTCAAAAGTTTCTGGAATACGGAAGGTCAAAAGTTTTTCCAGAATTCGGAAAGCCAAAAGGTTTCCCGGGGATGCGGAAAGCCAAGAGTTTTCAAGAAAATAAATTCCAAAAAATTTCAGAGATTTTTTTCTCAAAATTCGGATTTTCCTCTCTTTTTTGGGCTTTTTTCCAAGCTTTTTTGAAATGCCCATTTTTTGGGAAATAAAAACTCTTTTTTATATATTTTTAAAAGTTAAAAAAAACTTTTTAAACTAAGGTTTTTTTAACCTTATAAAAATGATTTTTTTTTTGGGGGGGAGGGTGGCGATTTTTGCCGGCCGCCTGCAGCGCGTACCCCCCCTTGCGCGTGCACCAAAAGCTGAGAGAGAGAGAGAGGGATATTATCTCCTCTCCATCTCCACTCCTTCTCTTCTCCATCTTCTCCACTCCTTCTCCCCTCCATCTCTCTCTCTCTTAACAGAGAGGTTAACTTTAATCATTTGATTAAAGTTTTTAATTAAACTTTACTTTATCATAATTAACATTAATTATGATTAATGTTTAATTAAAAAATCCCTTTTAAGAGAAATTCACACAGGAAAATCAGAATTGAGAGGCGGAGAGGGTCCCACGCACACGGGAGAGCATTTCATGCATCAACATGTTGTCCCCTACTATATTTCAACAGAAAATCGATAGAAATTTGATCGCATACCCGCGGAAAAACCCGTAAAAATGTATAAAAAATACATTTTTAATCATAAAAATACTCAAAAAAATTAGTAAAAAATTCCTAAAAATTCTAGAAATTTAGGGAATCCACCAAAAATATCCACAATAAAATATGTGGTATTTTGGTAAAAATTTCCATTAACGCTTATTTTAAACCACAAAAAATAGAAAAAAGTAGCATTAAACTCACAGAATTTCCTCGCAACGTTGATTCGTCCATTGAATTGTAGTAACACACGTTTCAATCGCCATATTGATGATCCACGTGCAAATCATCAACACAAATCAACAAAATAACATTTTTATTAGTAAATATTAAAATTTACTTCAACAATTAACTAGAGATTGCTCTGATACCACTGTTAAAACCCTAAGATCTCCATAGATAGTTGTTATACATAAACATGCATAAATCAGGCATAAACTCAACCACCCAATCACCCCCGAGTCCAAGGGATGCACACATGAATTATAAATGAAATACATCATACCTCTACCTTGATGTCCCATACCACCAAGAGGTATAACTCCAATCCAATAGCATGTCGCTATAGTGTGAAATGGTAGGTGAGTAGATATGGACCTCTACACAAGAGACCATAGCCTAAGCCTCCAAGTCCCCAAGCCTCCCTTGAGTGTGTCCCATGCCCCTATTATATAGGAGGGTCCTCAAGTGACTCTTGACTTTCCGTGTGACCCTTGGATGCTTGACCCGAACCTTAACCCTTAAGGTTAGTCTTAACCCATGCTCCACTAGAGCTTGTTCCCATGCTCCCATGCTCACAAGCCTAATGTGGGTTAGCCTCCTAGTATATGCACACATAATGTGCATATAACAGCTTAGTACTCATGGGACCCCCCTTATCCCACAAATCAAGGACAAGGGCAAGGCATCAGCCAACAGGGTTTAAACCCACAACCTGGGTTTTGACAACGAAACACCTTAGCAACTGAGCTATCTCCCGATGATATTACCTTATCTATTTCAGAAAAGCCATTCACACCTCCTCTTACACAAGAGCTTGTTCACATGATGAGTGAAGGATTCTTGTTCACAAACATTTTTCACTCTAGTACGAGTAACATAAACATGGGTTCCATTGACGAAAGGATCACCAACAAAATCTTGAGAAGGTTTTACGATGACTTGGGCATCATCAAGTTCTTCATTGACATAAGGAAATTATTGATTAAAATATATCTTTTTCAAATTTGTATAACCTCTATAAAAAGTGGCCAAATGAGCACACGTGAAATGAGTGTGTATATATGAGAGCAAAGAAAGATCTCTTGAGAAAATCTAGAAACATAGCCATTGAGTCATTTGCAAAAACAAGTAGACCAAGCTTAAAGCTTCGGAGCTTAAGTGAAGAACAAGCCAATAAACCCGGCAAATGAAGAGGCTACCTAAGATAGTAGAGCAGAAGGGCATGAGTCTCACCCTTGGTTGTAACCCCATCCTCTTGTGTGAAGTATCAAATCAAAGCCAACATTGTAGCCTACAGGGCAAGCTAAGACAGATCACTCTAGCATTTGATTAGGAGTGTAAGTCCAATGTAGCATGTTAGGTGATAGATCCTCATCAAATTGAGGGGGAGTATTGAAATAGCAATGTGTGAGGGTGTAATAAGTGCAGAGCAAGGAGGAGAGCATGCACATTAGAAAGGAAGAAGAAAGACTAAGGGTCTTGGTTCAAAGGTTTATTTGTATGGTTACATGTAAAAGGTGAGATCAAGGGTCAAAAAGGTAGCACAAGGTGGCATATGGAGTGTGAGCATTTATGGACACATGGATGGCACAAGGATGCACGTATCTTGTGGATAAGGTATCCTTGAGAGCTATAAAAACATATAATCCTTGGCTCATTTTAGGAGCTTGATGAATGCAAGCATCTTGTGATTAGTGTCTTAATTATGCTTTAGTTAATCTTTATTTAAGTGATCTACTTAGTATTTAATCATGAAGATTATTTCTTGCTATGAGCCTCTCCCTAGCAATGGTGAATTTCTAATGGGAGATGCAACACATCTTCCGTAGACTCACTTGTCGAAAGAAGCCTGAGGTCGGAAGAGATATGTATTGCTACTTTGTGGATTTTCGTGAAGCCTTTGACTCTGGTCCCTGATCGGATGCTAGGAGCTCTAGTTCTCACATGATATGATATGGGGTGTGATGGCACTATATGAGACAGTCCTTGGCTGAGTACATGCACCCGATCCCCTCTCGAGAAACATTATGTAGCACTATTGGGGTTAAGCAAGGCTGCCCACTCTCACCTACACTCTTTGGTCTATACATTGATGAGATTGCAATCTTTGGGATAGTATTGGAGGTAAAGGCTTACCATTGGCTCCAGCAATAGTGCCCATATTGCAATATGCTGGCCACATTGTCTTGATCTCAAATTCAATCAAGGGTTTGTAGAAACACTTGGATGCATTTCTTATACAGAGAGGTCCCAGTGGATATACAAAGAGGCCCCAGTGGAGATTGTGTACAAGTACGAATACCTTGGAGTCACTTTTATAGGAGGTCCCCGATTTTGCATGACCACGGCTACTGCCACTAATCGACTAGCAAGATAGTGTTTCTAGGCACATTTTCAAAAGCGTCGTACTAAGTGTTGGCTCTGTGACACTTTAGTACGACCAATAGGTATGTATGGTGCAGCCTTTCGGGGGACAAGCCTAGGAAAGGATGAGTGGAGGAGCATAGAAAGGCTACATATGCTAATGATGTCACGCATGATCAGTATGTCCTGGCTGGAGACATTCAATGATGATCAGAGGGTCCTTGAAGCAAGATTACCTCACAAGATGGAATAGAAGTGCGTACCTACAATGCCAAAGGTACCTTGACCACTAAACTTCCCAAAAGTTACATTGAAGAGAGTTCTCCAATTGCAACGTGCCAAACATCAAAGGCCTATTGGACAAAGACGACCTCCTGCACCACATGTGAGATCATTCACAGACAAAAAACTTATCCACCACAAGCAAGGGTTATGTTGGAAAGAGCACTCCATTTACAATGTGCTAAACAACTCAAGGCCTATAACATTGTCATGCCCATCCCATGTTAGCTACATTGTTTTATCTTACACTTCATGGATGTACCCATAACACTTTTGGTCTCATAGACCCTTTGGCCTATTGTAGAAGTTCATATAACCCTCACACATAGGTTTTAGGGTTCAAACTCATGTCCCCTTGTGCACAATGAAGTGTAATTGTGATGATCTATACATAAACAAGAAGATATAACAATGTATGATACGTTACAACCGTGTATGCTCCTAAAGTTTTCTCCAACACTACAAATGTATGAAAGGAGAAGTCATATCTTGCAAACTGCTCCACCACAAGTGGGGTTTACATTGGAAAGAGCACTTCATTTACAATGTGCTAAACACCTCAAGGCCTATAACATTGTCATGCCAATCCCATGGCATTGTTTAGCTACATTGTTTTATCTTACACTTCATGGATGCATTGTAGCAGTTCTGGTCTCATTGATCCTTTGGCCTTCTGTAGAAGTTAATATAACCCTCACACACACACAGGTTTTGGGGTTCGAACTCAT